>NC_063189.1:43813915-44113915 GCF_017589495.1 Alosa alosa | reverse complement strand
TGTGTTTACTCTCAAACCTCAAGGTCCAAAGACGTATTAGTGGCCCAAACTTCAAGATCAGCTCTGGATAATGGCACAGGTAGTGGTGTTTTGGTCTCAAGGGCTTCTGAGGAAAGGATTCAGCTCTGTCAGAAATGTACTCTTCGATTAGAATTTGCAAATATGCCACCTGATCTGCAGTTATAGCAGGAGCACATATGTATGCAACAATTTTTCGAAGGAGCAGAACTAGATGCCATATCTTACTCTCGGCCAGGCTCTGTAATTTGTTCCCCACTAGCAAAGGTAGCACTCTTAAAAGGCACCAGTTCTGGACAGCATGTCCGGATAATTATTCATTGTCTGAATTAATTTCTGGTGGCTTATCATTAGCGTCATTACCAAGAAACTGCAAGTGATCAATTGCCCTGTTTAACTCTAAATGGGTAAAATGTTTTTCCTGAACCACTAACTGATTAATCAACAATGCCATATCAAAGGAAACAACACCCTCAAAGAGATCATGACCCAAGCAAGGCGGCAATCCAGGCAGACACACATGAAAGTACTGAAGCTGATTAAAAATGGAATCATATTTGATACCCTTTTCATTGTTCTTGTCAGTTCTTTCTCTGTTTTGAAAGTTTTGCAGAGTTTCTTGATAATTCTCAACAGTTCTGGAGGTAGCAGTTGACAAAGGGTTTGATTCAAATTCATTTCTGCTAATATCACAGAACCGACAAAAATATTCACTTCGACTGAAATTTATACAAATACAAAGCCTCCAATGTTATGAGAGCCCAGATTGTCTCCAGCTATGGCACACAGACCACCTCTAAGAACACTGCCATCTTTCACAATGCCATTATCTTCCAAGTTGTTCAGATCCTTTATCAAAGGACTGAAGACTAACTCCTGTCCAAATGTCTTGAAGTCCTGTTCTCTACACAAAAGAACAAGCTGCATATGATCAATATTTGATCTGTACCATGGCGAAATATTACCCAGGGTTAGGTACACAGCTAGCACCTTGTGCTTTTTTTTCCTTGATCCCAGTGGATTCACCACCTCAAATGAATCTTGATAGAGTATCAAAGCTAAAGATGACCTGTCAGACTGGAATAAAAAGTGTTTGGACACAACCTCTCCATCCCAAATGTCCTGCATAACACCACCATTAGTCCACGACTCGCACTTCATCATACTGTTGCTTCATAGACTCATTTTTAAAGAGAGCAAGAAGTGTTTCTTGTATTGGAACATATTGGGCATAGGCTACTTTTCCTGCATCAGTTAAACCTAGATATACTTGTAATGGTTCAACATATTGGAAACTGTTTTTAAAGATGGTCTTACGCCGTTGATCTGTTTTGAAAAGGCAGTTAAAGCGTGTTAGCAGACTTTCTGTTTTAAGTTCTTCAATTACTGGTTTGATCGTGCTTTCTGACATGCCTAGCGAGGTCAACTTCTCAGTTAATATTCCAAACATATGGCATTGTTCAACATCATGAACATCCTGGAATTCTTCAAAAATTGTTTGAATTACAGAAGCTGGTAATAACAGCTTAGCCTGAAGCTTCAAATAAAACAGTGCCAGATTTTTAAGGTAGAGTGTTTCATCAACATCAAATATATCCTGCTGCCCACCTGACTCACTTTCTTCACCATCATTGTGAATGTCAAACGACTGACTACTAGTCTCACCTGTGTGGTCACTACCTAAGGCTGGCCCTAGTGTAACACTAGGGCCAGCAAGTGGAAAATGTTGTGGAATCTCGTTGGTCTTATTGTAAATTTGCAATGCTGGACTGTAAACTGTATGATAACCCACAATGCATTGCACATTACATAATTTTACTGTAAAGTTAAATATACAGTAATTTCCAGTAAGATTTTACTGTAAAATTACAGCAATTTTTTACAGTGTAGGATTTGGGGGTGGCACCTGGGGTGGCCAATCGAATCTCAAGGGTGGCCTGTGCCACCCGGAGCTACCCCTCTGGCTCCGCCCCTGACATGCTGTAAGCTTACTTGACCACTTATTATGAAAAACAATGATAAGTTGATACATGAGTTGAAGTAAGAACATGGTATAACTCAAATATGAGTAGGTTTTGGATTGGCCTTTTGGCAATTAAGTGATGTATACAGACAGAGCCATTAGATTTGTGAATTTACTGTATGTGACTAATATTAGTCTCTCACGGCCTCATGCATCCGCATAATGTCTCAACAACCTTATACCGGTAGTCTTAATACTGAAGTCTTCAATTCACTGGAGCCTGTTCTCAAATTTAAAGTGAAAATAGCCGCAGGGAAGTTCGCACTAATCGAGCTGGAATGACCATTACTCTAGTGTTGTCTTTGTTCTAGCCATGGAGTAATATCTGGATCCTTAAATAGTTGATTGTCAATATAAAGTTTGTCTGCAATCAAACTCACCCAGCGCCCGTCCTTTCGATTTTTGCGATAGGCCTATAGCCTAGGGAGAAGCACTCGGCGGCGCTCCAGTATGGTAGCCTACTCGGGAACTGCTCGTTCATGCCGAACGGCTTGCCCTGGAGTCTTCTCCCAAGGCCTTTGATGTAGTCGCGTTGTTTGGGTTGGTCAAATCGTGCAACGATAGGCCTGGGTCCGGGCGTTATGGATAAGCTGGTGTCTGGAGGAGGTTGTGGAAGTTGACCCTCACTGTTGGCCGACGGATCCATTTCCCTTCTTGAAGTGCATTTGCGTAGGATCTTTTCTTCCCAATCCGATGAACTCTGGCAAAGCTGCTTTCGGTATGTTTAGCTCGCTCGCTCTCCATGAATGAGTTCAGGCATGGGCGGACTGGCCATCTGGCATACCGGGCATTTTCCCGGTGGGCCGACGCACCTTTGCGGCCGATAGAATAGGCCTAGGCTATATATAATTTAATCATTTTGGCTAACGATCGGCCCAAAGGAAGGACAATCAGCGGCCCACTGGTCACATTTTCATGTCGACTGATCCAATAACAGCTCACGTCAGACCCACCCCTCGCATTTTGGACCAGAGCCAGGATTTTGTGAGCCATCAGAAGTTAATCGCAGTTGCCTACACGAAATTGCGGCGGATGCCGGTCGTGACAATAGTGCAAAAGTAACTCCAATGTAGAAGCTTCAAAAATACAATATTGCAAGTAGGCTAGCATATGTCAGCAACATGTTGAAGTTCGTTGAGTTTGAACGAGAATGTAAGCAAGCAATAGGCCTACGAGGGACAGTGAGCAGGTGGTGGAGCCTTGCGGCTACATGATAAGAACTCAGTGGTGGAGTAGGTAGGGTAGACTGAGTACAGTTGAGACACTTTTTGCCCACACAAAATCAAACAAAAAATAGATACTGAAAAGAAGTGATTTACCACACAACATTCCACATGCCATTTCTTTAGCTTGTAGACTAAAATATTATAAATCAATAATACCCATAAGTAGTTTATATTTTCCACAATTAGCTCATAAACATAAGGTGCATTTTTTGTCTTGACTGTGTCTCAACTGTACTCTATAGGAAACACGAAACACTGGTACAGTTGAGACACCCATCTTTAATGATGTATAGTTAACTAACCGTTAGTTGGAAAGTTTAATAAATAAAAACATAGCAATTGCAAAGTGTTTGTAGTTCAAATTCATTCATTTCATTTAAATTAGCGTTAGTTAAAAGGAATACATCATGAACAAAATGTGACACAGGAACAGATAGCGAACAGTAGCCTATAAATGGAATGTTCAAGTAGCCTAACACAATCCAATGTGTGTCTCAATTGTACCCCGCTGACCACCTCACACATTTCTCTAGATTTTTCAATGACCTTACATGACACAATGCCATAAAATATGCCAGTTTTTAGGACACAGAATAATGTTTGTAATGATACCAGTTACATTTAACAGTAACATAAGTGTAATGAGCTATTCATTGTCGAAGGTGCATGGTGAAGTGAAATTCTTACTTTGGAAAAAAAACATGTGCCGATATCCTTTGGATGGGAGATACTTTTGTCGTTCAAATTTGCCATGATCAAAGAGGGCACTAATACGCATGTGCATAGCAAAAATCACAACTTGGGGTTGCTGTGCGAGCAAGATATTTAAGGTGTCTCAACTGTACACGTCTCAACTGTACTCAGTCTACCCTAGGCTATGCCATGCTGACGATGATTATTATGATGACTTATCAATTGCGATAATGTAATGATGTGGTTATGATAACGTAAGGCCGTGCTGTGATTATAATAACAAACAACTTAAACAACTTAAACTTAACTTAAATGTTCTAAATGAATGATTTGCAACCCCGGACAGCAAAAGTGTCAAATCGATGTTAATTGTTGGTCAGATTGATAAGTTTCCGTCAGACGCCCAAAATTAAACATCGATGGCATGAGTGGTGGTTGGTCTCTCAGAGCGTCGAAAGGGTTCTATCTTGGAGGGGTAAAGATGGACTAAAAGACTGTAGACTGACGGAAATGTAGGCTACAAAACATCGTCATATTCATGCACAAGCCATATACAGTAACCTATACGATAGGCTACTGGAAGACATTAAAGATAATTAGTTAATGTAGCTATAATGTTCCAAAATGTACCAGCAATGTAGTATAGCCTACGGGAATAAAATATTGGGCAGTTTTCACCACCCTCTGCAGTGCTTTCTGGTCAGAGGCAGACACAGTTGGTGAAGATGCTCTCGATGGTAGGAGTGGTAGAAGTTCACCAAGATCTGAGGAGAAAAGAAAAGTCCCCTTAGCAGACCCAGCGGCAGACACAAAATCACGGACGGGCATTACACCTTTCCAGGGGGGGCACGGGAACTTAAATTGATCACGCTTACACTTGACAAAACATTCTAATATGAAAATGTAGATGCAATTGTTGTAAAATGGTGCAGCTCCTTTAAGAGAGCCCCGTGCGCAGAGATGGAGAGAGAAAGCGAGAGGGGATATATGTGTTAGAACTGAGATGCGTGTGGAAAAAGTAGACGTGCTGTTGAGACTGGGGCTAGTCATATTCAAAATAATGCAAAAATAAATCCGCAGATAAAACCAAAATCCTTGTTCATTTGCTAACCACTTTCAGATAGTGTTAGGGAGTTAGCCCCTAAGTTACGGATAACTTCGGGCCTGTTCTCCGACTAGGTCAGAAGAAAGAAACAGTAAAGGTTAACGCTATCAAACAAACCCAGAAACTACTAGGCCTACTTCTACTAACTAACTACGATATGAGATATAGCCTACCTGCGAGCCGATAAGCTATTTGTCATCGGATGACAGGGGTTAGTGCAGAAGTGAAGTAGACTGCGCCACGTAACCTCCTCTCCATTTAGGTGATGGGCTTACCTAATGTTCCTGATTGATTAGCTACGGAATAGGCTAATACAGATTTTACAAGTTTTATTTGCTACTTGCTAGATTGACAAACGTATAATATAGGCCTACATTTAATAAGTGTTCAAAATCAATCTATAGGATTGGGGTTGGTTGGAGCAGCCAAGCTCGTCCAGGGCGGGCACAGATGACTTCCAGGACGGGCCTGGCCCCCCAAAGCCCCCCCATGCCGCACGGACTGCCCCTTAGCCAAAAAAGATGCTGGTGAGCCTTTTTGATTAGGGTAGAGGTGTTGAGGGTCCAAGAGAAGGCCTCAGAGATGTGGATGTAGCAGGGTCAATTATGCTTCCCTGAATTTCCCCATCGTTTCTACAAGTTCTATGGACATATTGTGTAGTTTCCCACGCCTCTGAGGTACAGTAGGTCGTAGGGGGGTGTGGCTTGGGTGTGGCAGGGGTTGGTTCCCGCGCTGAAGACCCCTTAAGTCTTCATGCAGCCCCCTCCTCTGCCTCTTTTGCTACTGTCCTGAGGCAGAGGTATGTGGAGTCTTGCATACAATACATCATATCTTTTATATACTTGTATTATACATTTTTCACATAGAACTGTTTTCTGGTGTTACACACCTTATTTACGAGTTACGTTTGTTTAATCACTGTTTTTATGTTAGCTCGTTACACAATGCATATTACCTCAGTTTTACATGCTACAGTGTGCTAACGTGGCTGCAGGTGTAGCGGCGTTAACTAGTTAGCTTACAGACCTTCATACTGGTGAATTGACTGAATGTATTTAAACGTGGGTTACCTGTTTGATTGGCAGGAGCTGTGACGCGACTGGCTCGCTCCCTGCCTGATTTGTGTTTGTTTTGTCATATTCCAGGTATGCCATGTTTGTTTGATTGCAACTGCGTGTTTCGTGGTTTTGCCGCGCTCTTTTGCTACTGTCCTGAGGCAGAGGAGCTGTGACGCGACTGGCTCGCTCCCTGCCTAATTTGTGTTTGTTTTGTCATATTCCAGAGAGCAATAAATATTAAAGCAAAGGTCGGTTGTGGCGTCCATCACTATTCCACTACAACACAACGCAGAGTGATCGAGGGAGGGGAGAGACGACCTCTGTTACATGGACACACAGAAACGAAGCTGGTGACACACTCCACCTCAGTCCCGTTGATGAGGATGGGGGTGTGTTTATGTCTTTTAATTAAAACACATTTTAAACTATTGCCCTTTTATGCTTTTGGTAACACTTTAAATGAACACACCCATAATCATCATTAATTAGTAACTAACATAATTGTTAGTAAGATACTATCCCTTAAATAGCAGCTATCACTCATTAATTAATAATTTACAAGGCATGACCATATTCCACCCTTAACAGACCAATAACTAAGACTTAAGTAGATATTACTTCCTACTGATTATAACTGGTAAATTAGGAGGCAATAAGACACAAATTATGATCATAACAGGCAATGCATAGTTCTGGCCTTATTATGTAGCAGTTCCAAAAGAACAGCCGGGCTGTGTCTAACATTTCCTATAGTTAAAATTTGAATGCATGGTTTACAGGTGTAGTGTGATGTGAAGAAGCCAGATGTATATATGGCTTCTCAAGCTTTTCATGTAATGACCAGAAGAGGGCAGTGTAAGAACATGTTACAATGAACACTCTCTTGGCTAAATGCAGACTCTGGGTTTACAAGTAATAGTTTTTTCCACATTGATTGCATTATGCTATGGTAAAGTCAACCAATATGGTAACTGCTTTGAGAGGATAGGGTTACATCTGAAGAAATTTGGACCTGTTCAGAAATGTTGTTTTTTGCTCGATTTAAGTCAAGATCTCAATAGTTCAAGAATGGTAAATGTGTTTTATGGCACATTACATCGAAGTGACTTTAAGGTGACATAGTTCTACGATTGTCATTCAGAGTCATATTGTAGATTAGAACTCTACTGTATGGACTTCTTCACAACCGTCTCACCCAGAGGAACACTGCTATTTTCAGAGATGATAGACGGTCACTCCGTGCCCATACATTGCATATTTGCCATTTATCTCTTTTTGGCTTTGTCTTGAATTTGCATTTCATTGTCCTCCCTGTGTAGATCATATGAGTCACACTCTTCTTTGCAAAGAGGCCTGCTGGACTCAGTGCAAACATATTAGCTAACCCCCCTGCTGTTTCTTTGCCATAACCCTACTACTGGCTCCCAGGAGGGACGTGCTAGCCCACATAAACTAACTGAAAAACAAATTGAAATAAGACCTACACGGCTAATCTTGACACACACACCTAAAGAGTTGTCTGACCCCCGTGCCTCACCGTGTAGAGGTTGTGTAAGTTCCCTCCACACCTGCACCTACTAATTCAAAGAGCCATCACACATGCCTCTGTAATGCACACCTTCATTTGTAATTGTACCCTGACAGACTACCAGTCTACCAGTGTGTGTGTGTGTTGCTTTGGGTTCTCATGCTTGTTAGAACATCCTGCCCAAAACCCATTCACTGTCTCGATGTTTCATAGTCATCCGAGTGACCGGTGCTATGGTTGACCCAGAGAGAGAAAGGTCAGTTTGTCTGTGTTGCTATGACAACAATGTAATGCCAGGAGTGGAAGCCCAGTTAGTTGAATCCATGTTCCTCAGTGGTTGGTCTGTATCAGTGCACACAAGTCCTGCACTCATGGGTGAAGGAGTTGCACAGAGAGGAGGGGAAATACACACCACACCTCACTGCTCACTCCAAGCACGGGATCAGTTAAATACTTCTGTATTGTTACCATCCACTTTTTTTACCTTTTAACCATTTAGACGCAAGGTTTTGACATCAATATTTCAATAGCCTGATAATGTACACAATAGAAACAGTCAATACCCTCATGGTTGTTGCAGGAACATTATTTACATGTACATATTTACATTATTTACAGTTACATATTTACATTAATGTATTTGCATCATTTTATTCAAGAAAATTTCTTGAATTTCCATTTGGCTTGACTTGAATTTCCCCTTGGGGATCAATAAAGTATCTATCTATTTATCTAACAACATTCAAAATCAGTCAGACCTATTTTCCCGCAGTGGGTAGCAAACACAACAAACTGAGATTTTTCTTTCTGGTCCAGGGCCATGCCTTCCTTTGCATTACATAAGTCCACTTGAGGCTGTGACCACTGAAGTCAAAGGCCATGAAAGATTACTCCCATCCATGTAGCAATGGGGTTTTCAGAGCTGAGGCGTGTAGTCATGAAATCACTGCTATGTGCGTAATTACATTTGCTCAACAAAGACATCACACCACACACACACACACACACACACACACACACAGAGAGAGAGTACAGAAGCAGTACAACAAGGTTCTCTTGAGGTGTCAGACTGCCTTCGCTCTTCATGTTTTCCACGGCACATATTGCAGACAGACAGGATCTCAGTTGAATTTACCAGCTATACATTTCCTTGTTTTATTTATTCCTTTACATCATAGAGCAGTTAATGTAAGCAGAGTGACCAAGCTAGATGGACATGTTTGAACAAGGCACAGACCAAGTGACCTAGATTGTATACAGATTGCAGGAATATTGCCAGGGTGATGTGTCAGCTGTGGCTATAGTGCAGAGGGACAGGCCAGGCAGAGTGAGCTGGACGAAGGATAAGACAGTGATTGGGGAGCGGGTGATAGAGGGTGGTTATTGGATCTCCTCCATCTCTTCCCCTCTAGCCTCAGCATCTGACCTCCACCCTCAGTGCTGTATACCCTCAGCAAAAATAAAAGTGTGTGACGGAGTAATCAGTTACACATCGAGAGTGCAGGGAGTCAAGTAGGTCTCTTGAGTTTCTTCAGTGGACTTCTCCACAATGCCACAATAGTATCTATGCACGACTCCATTTTGGATTTGCTTGTACCGATATCAATTTCGTGTTTATATCTATATCTTCTTGTTCAAACATTGGCAAACAAGGTTTTTTTAGTCATTGTCTTCAGGACCTCATCTCATGACAATGTAGACTGACTTTGTGGAAATGTTGTGTGCCACTCCCTTCAGCAAACAGGAAAAGGTTTTAAAATGTTCTTAACCTTAATCAAGCAACTGATGTTCCTGGTTAGATAACTTTAGCTATGCTATTCAATTAGACATAGCCTTAAAACCAACAGGTTAGTGATATGCTATTCAATTAGACATAGCCTTAAAACCAACAGGTTAGTGATATGCTATTCAATTAGACATAGCCTTAAAACCAACAGGTTAGTGATCCGTCATTTTCTCGCTTACTGTGTACAGTGTAAACAGGAAGTTGATTGGCCAATAAGTATGAAGGTATATTTGGTGCAAAAGTGGCGAGCACATTTAACTGCAGATTTTGCATGCGCACACTAAAGTCATAAATGTGTAACAGTAAAGTTGAAGTTGTACATATTTTTTTATATCTTGTTAACACAAAATAGGGGCTACAGGTTCACAAATCCTTGTTATAGGTACACAAATCCTATCCTGTGAGTCACAACTTTCAAGTCATGCACTCGACACTTTTGCTCTAATCGTTGCAGTGCAGTTGGTGCGAAACACATTTGCACATCAGTGTTTCATAATCTGAGAACATGCACAACATTTGTGCATTTCTAAACCCAAATTTGAACTAATGCATTAAGTTGTGCATCTGTAAAATAATTTTTCATTAATAAAATTCTACAGATCGCTTTGATTTTCTTGCACGACTACAAGTCAATTGATACAAGTGCTGGAATCTGCTTCTACCAGTAACGGATACTTTTGCACCTCGCTAGGTGATATAATTGGAGCAAAAAGATTTGTATGTGTGCTGTCGAACGAATCGATCGAGAAAACAAGGCGGCCGGATCTGGATCCTGAATCGCGCTCAGACTACCATTGCCTGCTCATAGTACAAACAAACCTCAGCTTGTTTCCTTATCAATGAAGGACGCACGATTTATAGTTTTTCTTTGCACAAAGTAAGGAAAAAAATATTTGTTATATCAGAGTAGGCAATTGAAATTCCCATTAAATGTAGTTTTTGTTCTGATACCAGTCCAATTTCAGTTTCAAGCTACCATTAGATTTGTTGTTTTAGAAGTGTTATCATGACCAATCACCCAAGGGGGAAGCTCTTGATGGAGCTGTC
Source organism: Alosa alosa (assembly GCF_017589495.1). Lineage (NCBI taxonomy): Eukaryota > Metazoa > Chordata > Actinopteri > Clupeiformes > Clupeidae > Alosa > Alosa alosa. Next base: position 44,103,431 of record NC_063189.1, on the reverse strand, counting down.
GTTCACCACCGAGGTCACTGATGGGCATGCCTGGCCTGCCAGAAGCTGCTGGTAGATACAACCACAATGGGGGTCTCGAGATCAGCTGCTGACTTGACCGTGGCTCACCCTAAAACAGATGTTGCGGTGTCAGAAGCAGGGGGCAGAGTGGAGGAGCCATCTGAAAGGTACTGTAGGCTACATCTCTGGTGACCCTCTTCATTGTATTCCCATACAAGTGCCATAGGGTGATTTGAAGAAAGAGGACAGATGCAGACAATTGTTTTAGAACATTAGTAATTAAACAAAACCGGTTAGTGTTCTATCATCCTGACTGTTGTCAAGATCTTGATATAGGCCTAAACCCCCATCTCAATCTGTTGTTTGTGTTAATGTTTTGATCCAATTTGCCAGTGCCAGTGTTTTAGTGACATTGGAAATGGGCTTCAATGGCCTCTTGGCCAGACGGACCTGCAGAGCAAATCCCAAATTTGCTTAAGGTTCATATGGGTATTCCCAGGCTAGGACACCCAAGGCCACCTGTAAGTGTATGTTGTTTCTGTGTGTGTGTGTGTGTGTGTGTTAGTTATGACAGAAGCAATGTCATCCCATTCAAGCCACAGAGTTCTTGGACAGAAAATAATCTGTTTTTGTAACTATGAATTTTGCAATAACAACCGCAATATGTGCATGTACACGTGTTATATATACATATATACATAAATATACATATTGCGTTCAAGCAGTTCATTGCATAATGACAGCTAATGACTACCCTGGGAAACCAGCGTTATCGCGGGAGCAAAATTTCTATTTGTTCAGTGAGTCACTCTGGCAATGAGTAATGATGCACGTTACTTTTGTCCCTTGTATTGCGGGGAACCAATGACATCAGTGTATTTGATATAGGCGGGCCAGAGACAAGCTAAACAGATGACAGTCGTAATGTTATCAAATTGCGTCAAAGTCCAGAATCAGTCAGTAAACATTGGTCGTATAGTGCTATCTAATTACGTGCAGTGAGATTTTCAAATGCATGCTTGGTGTCGCCCCGCGAGTTGAGCCATTAAATTATTTAATTATTCATTTTTCGGATTGACGGCTAATGACGTGAAAATGTATTACATTTTGTCTAGTTATTACATAATCCGGTCATTGCAGTGTTAGCGTTGTTACAGTTTTACCCCAATTTTTACAACTTTGCGTGAGCCCATACTCACAAAGCTTTTTACGTTGAGTAGGCTACTCCTAGTCACACTTTTTTTAAACCTAAATGTTTTTAACTAAACATTTCTCTTAATTGCTAAACATATTTAGTCATTTGAATACTTAATATTTATTTTTAAACTATTACACCTAGGCAAATTTTAATGTGGTGTGTAGGCCTAGGTGTAATTGAGTGCTTGTCAATTTAAGAAATACGTGGTAATTACTGTAGCCTTCAGTCTCACGGTTTTAGGCTAGTGAATAATAGTTGCACATAATGCATAAGGATATGTGGATGCAATTCATTGTTGTCTGTCATTAGATAAAATAAATGTAAATAAAAAAACTATCAAGTTTATAGAAGGGATCATGTTCAATAATGATTTTAGCACTAATGAATGACATACATGACCTGAGCTAGCAGAATTAGTTAGCAAGGAGCTCTCTCAAATGTAAAAGTTTGCGCTGCCTATTTCTAAATGACATTAAACCCAATAGTAGACCTACATTACATCCTCATAGCCTAGGTAGGTTAGCAACACAAAGTTGAGAGGTGCAAGTGAGCAAAATCAACTTGATGTTAGCCTATTATTATGTGTTACCACAGAATCACTTAAGCTAAACTAGCAGCCATGTCTGCTGTTTATGGCCACGACAGCCGCTTATGTGTGTGTGAGGAGAAAAGACGACAGCCACAGGCTTGGGGAGGAGGCACTAGAAGCATGCCTTGTGCACACGAACAAGAATTACGGTCATTCTTAAAAGTATTGATACTAATAAAATTAGGTATTGTGACAACTGCTAAGACAATCTCTGATGTTACGCAACCCCCTGTTGAATTTTCACATTGTTGTTGTTTTTTCCCCCATGTCACCTTGCTTGCAGGCTAGTATAATTAAAATGTAAGACCTTCGTTTAAAAAATTAAGACTTGACAGCAGAATTTAAGACTTTTTCAGACCTTAATTAAGGAACATGACATTTAAGACCGTTTAAAGACTTTTAAGACCCCGCGGCTACCCTGCATTAGGTCAGGAATACCAAAAGTACTTCTATACGGCTCTGGGCTATACTTCCCTGTCCATAACTCAGAATTGGCTGTGCCACATTTTATTTTTCCTATGAGCAGCACACAGTGATTTCCAATAACAGCTATGGATCAATTCATGCGGATTTGTCCTTTAAAGATGAACTGAACTGGAATTTGAAGTAAAGGTGATATAAACAGATGTATTTTATTTCTTCTCATTGGTACAATGATTAAAATGGCTGAATTTATTAAAGGGATACAATTATGCGTTGAAAGTGTTGTTGTTGTTACACGGGCCGCCATGTTGGATTTCAACAATCGCTCTACGTCATTGGCATGGTAAGCTACTCTGCACTAGCACTAGCAGCAATAGCAGATAATGAGTCTGAGGCTAGCTGACATGGCTGAGGAAACTAACATTAGGCCTAGCTGAGGTTACATATTGGCCATAAGCCGTTTATCATAGGCTAGCCTACATCACAAAATATCATACAAAATGAAACCAAACTAGTGAAACAAAGGCTAACACTTTAACAGGGGAAATTAATTGGGCATGAATCATACTGAACGCTATTTAAGTCAATGAGCAGAAACACACCCGACATTCAAACTATTGATAAGATGTGCACTATGGAAACTGGTCTGTAACTTTGAATGAATAAATGCCATTGACTCGCCATATCCTGACTTAAAAAAACCTTTTCTTGCTTACTTTATAAAAGCAAACTTCGGTGGGGCAGCTTGTAGTCTTTTTTTCAATTCATAGAAGGGCAAGCCCACAGTCTATGTGCCATGGAGCCTAAGTTTCAACCCGACCGTTCACTAATGCAGTCACTATATAATTAATGCCACCTACAGGCAGTGTTGGGCAAGTTACTTCAAAATCGTCAAAGTAATTTGTTACATTATAATATTACTGTCTCTGAATTGTAGGCATTACACTACTATTGTATTACTTTTAAGTTACTTTTACCAAAATATCTAGAAATATGGTTGGATTCTAAATGCAGTTTATTATGCTCAATGCAGCTCATTGCACTTCTAATGGGAGGTGATGTGGGTATAACATAATGACTGAGCTAGGCTTAAGGCTAACAACAGTAGAATCTGGCCAGAGCAGTGATGAGCTCATGATGCAATACAAAGGAACAATCATAGCCAGGGAATTTTTGTTAAAAGCAGACAAAAGGTGAAGTCTGGTCAATTGTGATAGAAATGTGAAAAAAACTTTAGGCAGGCCTACTCATTAAAATCAACAGAGAGCCCACTACCTGTATATTGTCAACCCCAAAACTTGTCAAGATAGGCTACACAGTGCTGGCTGCTGGCCATTTGGTGCCCTAACTGGTGAAATACAGTATTAACCTAAGTATGTCATCATGTGGGCAACTATAAAGATGTAGGCTAATCTGCCTGTTCCCAGGGATGGGTAAGTATTTCTGAAACATGTAATATGTATTTGTATTTCAAATACAAAATAGTATTAGATCATTTGTATTTTATTGGGTTTGAAGGAAATGGCTCTGTATTTTGTATCAAAATACTTTATTGGTGTGTATTTTTTGTATTTTTAGAAATACTGCAAAATACTATATGTGAAAAAACACTAAAAAGTAGATACTACACACAGGTGTAATGAATAATTGGTAATTAGGCAACAATGGTTTATTTTATCACAATCAAGCTAATGTGAGGAACAGCTGTGTTCAAAGACCTGCTTAACAGCTTTTCAGTGGCTGATTGTTGAAGCATCAGCTCTGGTCTGAAGCACTGGTGTGAAGTGGGTAATGCAAGTAAAGATGAGCAAGTTTACCTGTGCAAGTTCACATAAGGACACCGACAAAGCAACGTATGTCCTATTCACTAGTTCACATTCCTGGATTTGCATAAAGACAAAAAAGCATAATACATAAACATGATAGAAAACATGTATGTTTGAGGGTCCTGAAGGGCTTCATGGAATGTGGCAGTGCGACTCATGAGCAGGAGTCGGGCAGGATTCCGCCCATACCATATATCCCTTTAAACATGGAAGGCGGGGAGCGTAGGGGAGGTGGTGGGTTCTGGCGGATAACACCGATGCTGTAACCCGGCAGGTAGACTCTTGAATAAATAACCTGACTAATTGAAGGAGGCATGGCATGGCATGGCAATAAGAAAATCATAAGGCTATGTATCTTGAAGTTCCAGTATGTGAGAAACTTGATATGCCTTAATATCTCCAACCTCAAGTATGCAGCTAATAAGGTTATTTATTTGCAGTCTACCTGCGGGATTACAGCATCGGTGTTACTCCGCTTTCAGAACCCACCTCCCCTCCCTTACGCCTCCCGTCTTCCATGTTTAAAGGATAAGGGGTGTATGGGCGGAATCCTGCCGACTCCTGCCTGCGCCCAGTCGACTCCGCCCGCGATTCGTGAAGCCCTTCAGGACCTCGCCAAACATGCTTTTCTATCATGCTTGTATGTATTATGCTTTTTTGTCTTTATGCAAATTCAGGAATGTGAACTAGTGAATAGGACATGGTTGCCTTTGTCGGTGTCCTTATGTGAACTTGCACAGGTAAACTTGCTCATCTTTACTTGCACGACTTCACACCAGTGCTTCAGACCAGAGCTGATGCTTCAGCAATAGCTGTCACTGAAAAGCTGTAAGTGTTGTTGAACACAGCTGTTCTCACATTAGCTGATTGCGATAAACATAAACCATTGTTGCCCTAATTACCAATTATTCATTACACCTGTCTGTAGTATCTACTTTTTTGTGTGTTGAGTATTTTGCAGTATTTTTAAAATTACAAAATTACTATTTTGCATTTGAAACACATATTACATGTTTCAGAAATACTACCCATCCCTGGGAACAGGCAGATTACATCTTTAGTTGGCCATATAATGACATACTTAGGTTAATACTGTATTTCACCAGTTAGGGCACAAAATGGCCAGTAGCTGCACTGTGTAGCCTATCTTGACATGTTTTGGGTTACAATATACAGGTAGTGGGCTCTGTTGATTTTAATGAGTAGGCCTAAGCCTAAAGTTACAGCATTTCTATCACAATTGACCAGACTTTGATCTTTTGTCTTCTTTAAACAAAATTATGTCTATGATTGTTCCTTGTATTGCATCATGAGCCATCACTGCACCTATTGCATTCTACTGTTGTTAGCCTTAAGCCTAGCTCAGTCATTATGTTGTACCACATCACCCTCCATTAGAAGTGCAATGACCTGCATTGAGCATAATAAACTGCATTTAGAATTCCAAATCCATATTTCCAGATATTTTGGTAAAAGTAACTTAAAAGTAATACAATAGTAGTGTAATGCCTTACAATTCAGAGACAGTAATATTATAATGTAATGAATTACTTTGAAATGACAGTAATAAGTAATACATAATATATTACGATTTTGAAGTAACTTGCCCAACACTGATTAAACCACATGTCACTGCTTGACTAAATGAAAAATATAGGCTACTGAACATGCATGGAGATCGTCATAGTTGACAGAAATTACGATACTGATTATATAATAACCTATAGGTCAAATATCTAAGGGGGAGGTGGTGGGTTCTTGGCGGGTAACACCGATGCTGTAACCCGACAGGAGGTAGATAAATAACCCTGACTAATTGGAAGGATGGCATGGCATGGCAATAAGAAAATCATAAAGGCTATGTATCTTGAAGTTCCAGTATGTGTGAAACTTGATATGCATTAATATCTCCAACCTCAGTATGCAGCTAATAAGGTTTATTTATTAGCTTGGTCTACCTGAAGGTTACAGCATCCGGTGTTACTCCATTGCATAACCCACCACCTCCCCTTCGCCTCCGTCTTCCATGTTTCAAACAAAATCTAAATGTTTGGGTTCAGTTTATGAAGTGTTGCTACAGCATGATACTGTGTGTTTGTTATTTATGGGGGAAATTTTGGTATCGGTGGGCTTGTGTGTGTGTGTGTGTGTGTGTGGGGTCGTCGGTCCAGTAGTGGGCGGTCCAGGAAAGAAAATTGCCAGGGCGAATTTTGTTCCCAGTCCCGACCCTGGTTGTGTGTGTTTGAATTCTCTTCCTTTTTTAGATTTGGGTCCCCTATTTCTACTTCCACAGTGGGGAAAAGTTCACCTTTTCTAAATAATAATTGCATTTCCTTATTAGCTGCATATTAAGGTTAAAGATATTTAGGCACATCAAGTTTCTCACATACTGGAACTTTAGTTCCTAGCTTTCAATCCTGTTTCACCTAACAAAACCCTTATTTGGTGGCAATTTAAAAAATGGCTGCCATGTCCCCAGGGCCAAATCCAAGGCATCTTTGATTATAAATCTGATCAGACCCCTTTGTGAGGTTTTTTTATACCAAATTTGATGCTTTTTATTTGATCCATTTTGTGTTTAACTGCCCCACAATTATGTCTATTATACATTTAGCCTACAAATAGGTCATCAAAACGAGACTAACTGATTAATTCCAGTACAGGAGTTTCCTTTCATTAGCTATACAGTGGAAGTTCACACAAAGTTAACAAATGTCATATAGCCTAATATTTGATACCAATTTTCTCAGGAATCAGTGGAAGCAAATATTAGTAGTAATTACGTGAGTAATTACTGTAGCCTTCAGTCTCACGGTTTTAGGCTAGTGAATAATAGTTGCACATAATGCATAAGGATATGTGGATGCAATTCATTGTTGTCTGTCATTAGATAAAATAAATGTAAATAAAAAACTATCAAGTTTATAGAAGGGATCATGTTCAATAATGATTTTAGCACTAATGACGAATGACATACATGACCTGAGCTAGCAGAATTAGTTAGCAAGGAGCTCTCTCCAAATGTAAAAGTTTGCGCTGCCTATTTCTAAATGACATTAAACCCAATAGTAGACCTACGTACATCTCATAGCCTAGGTAGGTTAGCAACACAAAGTTGAGAGGTGCAAGTGAGCAAATCAACTTGATGTTAGCCTATTATTATGTGTTACCACAGAATCACTTAAGCTAAACTAGCAGCCATGTCAAGCTGTTTATGGCACGACAGCTGCGCATATGTGTGTGAGGAGAAAAGACGCACAGCCACAGGCTTGGGGAGGAGGCACTAGAAGCATGCCTTGTGCACACGAACAAGAACACGGTCATTCTTAAAAGTATTGATACTAATAAAATTAGGTATTGTGACAACTGCTAAGACAATCTCTGATGTTACGCAACCCCCTGTTGAATTTTCACATTGTTGTTGTTTTTTCCCCCATGTCACCTTGCTTGCAGGCTAGTATAATTAAAATGTAAGACCTTCGTTTAAAAAATTAAGACTTCGGCAACAGAATTTAAGACTTTTTCAGACCTTAATTAAGGAACATGACATTTAAGACCGTTTAAAGACTTTTAAGACCCCGCGGCTACCCTGCATTAGGTCAGGAATACCAAAAGTACTTCTATCTGGCTCTGGGCTATACTTCCCTGTCCATAACTCAGAATTGGCTGTGCCACATTTTATTTTCCTATGAGCAGCACACAGTGATTTCCAATAACAGCTATGGATCAATTCATACCGGATTTGTCCTTTAAAGATGAACTGAACTGGAATTTGAAGTAAAGGTGATATAACAGATGTATTTTATTTCTTCTCATTGGTACAATGATTAAAATGGCTGAATTTATTAAAAGGGATACAATTGTACGTTGAAAGTGTTGTTGTTGTTACACGGGCGCCGCCATGTTGGATTTCAACAATCGGCTACGTCATTGGCATGGTAAGCTACTCTGCACTAGCACTAGCAGCAATAGCAGATAATGAGTCTGAGGCTAGCTGACATGGCTGAGGAAACTAACATTAGGCCTAGCTGAGTTACATATTGGCCATAAGCCGTTTATCATAGGCTAGCCTACATCACAAAATATCATACAAAATGAAACCAAACTAGTGAAACAAAGGCGAACACTTTAACAGGGGAAATTAATTGGGCATGAATCATACTGAAGCTATTTCGTCAATGAGCAGAAACACACCCGACATTCAAACTATTGATAAGATGTGCACTATGGAAACTGGTCTGTAACTTTGGACGAATAAATGCCATTGACTCGCCATATCCTGACTTAAAAAAAAACCTTTTCTTGCTTACTTTATCGCAAACTCGGTGGGGCAGCTTGTAGTCTTTTTCAATTCATAGAAGGGCAAGCCCACAGTCTATGTGCCATGGAGCCTAAGTTTCAACTTCGGCTTCGTTCACCCAATGCAGTCACTATATAATTAATGCCACCTACAGGCAGTGTTGGGCAAGTTACTTCAAAATCGTCAAAGTAATTTGTTACATTATAATATTACTGTCTCTGAATTGTAAGGCATTACACTACTATTGTATTACTTTTAAGTTACTTTTACCAAAATATCTAGAAATATGGATTTGGAATTCTAAATGCAGTTTATTATGCTCAATGCAGCTCATTGCACTTCTAATGGAGGGTGATGTGGTATAACATAATGACTGAGCTAGGCTTAAGGCTAACAACAGTAGAATGCAATAGGCGCAGTGATGGCTCATGATGCAATACAAGGAACAATCATAGCCAGAATTTTGTTAAAAGCAGACAAAAGGTCGAAGTCTGGTCAATTGTGATAGAAATGCTGTAACTTTAGGCTTAGGCCTACTCATTAAAATCAACAGAGAGCCCACTACCTGTATATTGTAACCCAAAACTTGTCAAGATAGGCTACACAGTGCCGCTGCTGGCCATTTTGGTGCCCTAACTGGTGAAATACAGTATTAACCTAAGTATGTCATCATATGGTCAACTATAAAGATGTAGGCTAATCTGCCTGTTCCCAGGGATGGGTAGTATTTCTGAAACATGTAATATGTATTTGTATTTCAAATACAAAATAGTATTTCGTCATTTGTATTTTATTGGGTTGAAGGAAATGGCTCTGTATTTTGTATCAAAATACTTTATTGGTGTGTATTTTTGTATTTTAGAAATACTGCAAAATACTATATGTGAAAAACACTAAAAAAAGTAGATACTACAGACAGGTGTAATGAATAATTGGTAATTAGGCAACAATGGTTTATTTTTATCACAATCAGCTAATGTGAGAACAGCTGTGTTCAAAGACACTAACAGCTTTTCAGTGACAGCTATTGTTGAAGCATCAGCTCTGGTCTGAAGCACTGGTGTGAAGTCGTATGCAAGTAAAGATGAGCAAGCTTACCTGTGCAAGTTCACATAAGGACACCGACAAAGGCAACCATGTCCTATTCACTAGTTCACATTCCTGAATTTGCATAAAGACAAAAGCATAATACATAAAAGCATGATAGAAAAGCATGTTTGGCGAGGTCCTGAAGGGCTTCACGGAATCGTGGCGGAGTCGAGGAGTCGCGGGCAGGGAGTCGGGCAGGATTCCGCTCCCATACCCTATATCCTTTAAACATGGAAGGCCGAGGGGCGTGGGGAGGTGGTGGGTTCGCGGCGGGGTAACACCGATGCTGTAACCGACAGGTAGACTGCGAATAAATAACCTGACTAATTGAAGGAGGCATGGCATGGCATGGCAATAAAGAAAAATCATAAGGCTATGTATCTTGAAGTTCCAGTATGTGAGAAACGTATGCCTTAATATCTCAACCCTCAAAGTATGCAGCTAATAAGGTTATTTATTAGCAGTCTACCTGCGAAGTTACAGCATCGGTGTTACTCCTTTCGCCCACCATCTAAATGTTTGGGTTCAGTTTATGAAGATGTTGCTACAGCATGATACTGTGTGTTTGTTATTTATGGGGGAATTTTGGTATCGGTGGGCTTGTGTTATTATTGGGGGTGGGGGGGTCGTCCCGGTCAGTAGTGGGCGGTCCAGGAGAGAAAATTGCCAGGGCGAATTTTGTTCCCAGTCCGACCCTGGTTGGGTGTGTTTGAATTCTCTTCCTTTTTTTAGATTTGGGTCCCCTATTTCTACTTCCACAGTGGGGAAAAGTTCACCTTTTCTAAATAATAATTGCATTTCCTTATTAGCTGCATATTAAGGTTAAAGATATTTAGGCACATCAAGTTTCTCACATACTGGAACTTTGGTTCCTGGCTTTTCAAATCCTGTTTCACCTAACAAAACCCTTATTTGTGACAATTTAAAAAAATGGCTGCCATGTCCCCAGGGCCAAATCCAAGGCATCTTTGATTATAAATCTGATCAGACCCCCTTTGTGAGGGTTTTATACCAAATTTGATGCTTTTATTTGATCCATTTTGTGTTTAACTGCCCACAATTATGTCTATTATACATTTAGCCTACAAATAGGTCATCAAAACGAGACTAACTGATTAATTCCAGTACAGGAGTTTCCTTTCATTAGCTATACAGTGGAAGTTCACACAAAGTTAACAAATGTCATATAGCCTAATATTTGATACCAATTTTCTCAGGAATCAGTGGAAGCAAATATTAGTAGTAAGTCGTGGTAATTACTGTAGCCTTCAGTCTCCACGGTTTTAGGCTAGTGAATAATAGTTGCACATAATGCATAAGGATATGTGGATGCAATTCATTGTTGTCTGTCATTAGATAAAATAAATGTAAATAAAAAACTATCAAGTTTATAGAAGGGATCATGTTCAATAATGATTTTAGCACTAATGACGAATGACATACATGACCTGAGCTAGCAGAATTAGTTAGCAAGGAGCTCTCTCCAAATGTAAAAGTTTGCTGCCTATTTCTAAATGACATTAAACCCAATAGTAGACCCTACGTACACATCTCATACCCTAGGTAGGTTAGCAACACAAAGTTGAGAGGTGCAAGTGAGCAAATCAACTTGATGTTAGCCTATTATTATGTGTTACCACAAAGAATCACTTAAGCTAAACTAGCAGCCATGTCTGGCTGTTTATGGCGACAGCAAGCTGCATATGTGTGTGAGGAGAAAAGGCGCACAGCCACAGGCTTGGGGAGGAGGCACTAGAAGCATGCCTTGTGCACCACCGAACAAGAACACGGTCATTCTTAAAAGTATTGATACTAATAAAATTAGGTATTGTGACAACTGCTAAGACAATCTCTGATGTTACGCAACCCCCTGTTGAATTTTCACATTGTTGTTGTTTTTTCCCCCATTTCACCTTGCTTGCAGGCTAGTATAATTAAAATGTAAGACCTTCGTTTAAAAAATTAAGACTTCGGCAACAGAATTTAAGACTTTTTCAGACCTTAATTAAGGAACATGACATTTAAGACCGTTTAAAGACTTTTAAGACCCCGCGGCTACCCTGCATTAGGTCAGGAATACCAAAAGTACTTCTATACGGCTCTGGGCTATACTTCCCTGTCCATAACTCAGAATTGGCTGTGCCACATTTTATTTTTCCTATGAGCAGCACACAGTGATTTCCAATAACAGCTATGGATCAATTCATACCGGATTTGTCCTTTAAAGATGAACTGAACTGGAATTTGAAGTAAAGGTGATATAACAGATGTATTTTATTTCTTCTCATTGGTACAATGATTAAAATGGCTGAATTTATTAAAAGGGATACAATTGTACGTTGAAAGTGTTGTTGTTGTTACACGGGCGCCGCCATGTTGGATTTCAACAATCGGCTACGTCATTGGCATGGTAAGCTACTCTGCACTAGCACTAGCAGCAATAGCAGATAATGAGTCTGAGGCTAGCTGACATGGCTGAGGAAACTAACATTAGGCCTAGCTGAGTTACATATTGGCCATAAGCCGTTTATCATAGGCTAGCCTACATCACAAAATATCATACAAAATGAAACCAAACTAGTGAAACAAAGGCGAACACTTTAACAGGGGAAATTAATTGGGCATGAATCATACTGAAGCTATTTCGTCAATGAGCAGAAACACACCCGACATTCAAACTATTGATAAGATGTGCACTATGGAAACTGGTCTGTAACTTTGGGCCGAATAAATGCCATTGATTTCGCCCTATCCTGAAAAAAACCTTTTCTTGCTTACTTTATCGCAAACTTCGTGGGGCAGCTTGTAGTCTTTTCAATTCATAGAAGGGCAAGCCCACAGTCTATGTGCCATGGAGCCTAAGTTTCAACTTCCGACCGTTCATAATGCAGTCACTATATAATTAATGCCACCTACAGGCAGTGTTGGGCAAGTTACTTCAAAATCGTCAAAGTAATTTGTTACATTATAATATTACTGTCTCTGAATTGTAAGGCATTACACTACTATTGTATTACTTTAAAGTTACTTTTACCAAAATATCTAGAAATATGGATTTGGAATTCTAAATGCAGTTTATTATGCTCAATGCAGCTCATTGCACTTCTAATGGAGGGTGATGTGGTATAACATAATGACTGAGCTAGGCTTAAGGCTAACAACAGTAGAATGCAATAGGCGCAGTGATGGCTCATGATGCAATACAAGGAACAATCATAGCCAGAATTTTGTTAAAAGCAGACAAAAGGTCGAAGTCTGGTCAATTGTGATAGAAATGCTGTAACTTTAGGCTTAGGCCTACTCATTAAAATCAACAGAGAGCCCACTACCTGTATATTGTAACCCAAAACTTGTCAAGATAGGCTACACAGTGCCGCTGCTGGCCATTTTGGTGCCCTAACTGGTGAAATACAGTATTAACCTAAGTATGTCATCATGTGGGCAACTATAAAGATGTAGGCTAATCTGCCTGTTCCCAGGGATGGGTAGTATTTCTGAAACATGTAATATGTATTTGTATTTCAAATACAAAATAGTATTTCGTCATTTGTATTTTATTGGGTTGAAGGAAATGGCTCTGTATTTTGTATCAAAATACTTTATTGGTGTGTATTTTTGTATTTTAGAAATACTGCAAAATACTATATGTGAAAAACACTAAAAAAAAGTAGATACTACACACAGGTGTAATGAATAATTGGTAATTAGGCAACAATGGTTTATTTTTATCACAATCAGCTAATGTGAGAACAGCTGTGTTCAAAGACACTAACAGCTTTTCAGTGACGGCTATTGTTGAAGCATCAGCTCTGGTCTGAAGCAATAAATAACCTGACTAATTGAAGGAGGCATGGCATGGCATGGCAATAAGAAAATCATAAGGCTATGTATCTTGAAGTTCCAGTATGTGAGAAACTTGATATGCATTAATATCTCCAACCTCAAGTATGCAGCTAATAAGGTTATTTATTCGCAGTCTACCTGCCGAAGTTACAGCATCGGTGTTACTCCGCTCGCAACCCACCACCTCCCCTTACGCCTCCCGTCTTCCATGTTTAAAGGATAAGGGGGTGTATGGCGGAATCCTGCCCGACTCCTGCCTGCGCAGTCGACTCCGCCACGATTCCGTGAAGCCCTTCAGGACCTCGCCAAACATGCTTTTCTATCATGCTTTTATGTATTATGCTTTTGTCTTTATGCAAATTCAGGAATGTGAACTAGTGAATAGGACATGGTTGCCTTTGTCGGTGTCCTTATGTGAACTTGCACAGGTAAACTTGCTCATCTTTACTTGCATACGACTTCACACCAGTGCTTCAGACCAGAGCTGATGCTTCAGCAATAGCTGTCACTGAAAAGCTGTAAGTGTTGTTGAACACAGCTGTTCTCACATTAGCTGATTGCGATAAACATAAACCATTGTTGCCTAATTACCAATTATTCATTACACCTGTCTGTAGTATCTACTTTTTTTGTGTGTTGAGTATTTTGCAGTATTTTTAAAATTACAAAATTACTATTTTGCATTTGAAACACATATTACATGTTTCAGAAATACTACCCATCCCTGGGAACAGGCAAATTACATCTTTAGTTGGCCATATAATGACATACTTAGGTTAATACTGTATTTCACCAGTTAGGGCACAAAAATGGCCAGTAGCTGCACTGTGTAGCCTATCTTGACATGTTTTGGGTTACAATATACAGGTAGTGGGCTCTCTGTTGATTTTAATGAGTAGGCCTAAGCCTAAAGTTACAGCATTTCTATCACAATTGACCAGACTTTGATCTTTTGTCTTCTTTAAACAAAATTATGTCTATGATTGTTCCTTGTATTGCATCATGAGCCATCACTGCACCTATTGCATTCTACTGTTGTTAGCCTTAAGCCTAGCTCAGTCATTATGTTGTACCACATCACCCTCCATTAGAAGTGCAATGACCTGCATTGAGCATAATAAACTGCATTTAGAATTCCAAATCCATATTTCCAGATATTTTGGTAAAAGTAACTTAAAAGTAATACAATAGTAGTGTAATGCCTTACAATTCAGAGACAGTAATATTATAATGTAATGAATTACTTTGAAATGACAGTAATAAGTAATACATAATATATTACGATTTTGAAGTAAACTGCCCAACACTGATTAAACCACATGTCACTGCTTGACTAAATGAAAAAATATAGGCTACTGAACATGCATGGAGATCGTCATAGTTGACAGAAATTACGATACTGATTATATAATAACCTATAGGTCCAAATCTAAATGTTTGGGTTCAGTTTATGAAGTGTTGCTACAGCATGATACTGTGTGTTTGTTATTTATGGGGGGGAATTTTGGTATCGGTGGGCTTGTGTGTGTGTGTGTGTGTGGGGGGGGGTCGTCGGTCCAGTAGTGGGCCGGTCCAGGAGAAAATTGCCATGGCCGAATTTTGTTCCCAGTCCGACCCTGGTTGGGTGTGTTTGAATTCTCTTCCTTTTTTAGATTTGGGTCCCCTATTTCTACTTCCACAGTGGGGAAAAGTTCACCTTTTCTAAATAATAATTGCATTTCCTTATTAGCTGCATATTAAGGTTAAAGATATTTAAGCACATCAAGTTTCTCACATACTGGAACTTTAGTTCCTAGCTTTCAATCCTGTTTCACCTAACAAAACCCTTATTTGACGGCAATTTAAAAAAAAATGGCTGCCATGTCCCCCAGGGGCCAAATCCAAGGCATCTTTGATTATAAATCTGATCAGACCCCCTTTGTGAGGTTTTTATACCAAATTTGATGCTTTTATTTGATCCATTTTTGTGTTTAACTGCCCCACAATTATGTCTATTATACATTTAGCCTACAAATAGTTCATCAAAACGAGACTAACTGATTAATTCCAGTACAGGAGTTTCCTTTCATTAGCTATACAGTGGAAGTTCACACAAAGTTAACAAATGTCATATAGCCTAATATTTGATACCAATTTTCTCAGGAATCAGTGGAAGATAGCCTAATAAGGTTCTGCACATGCTCACTAGCCACACATGCCAGCCGCACATGTTGGTGGAGATTATGGGGTAGGTGAAGCCTATCAATGTGCTGTATGGAATCATCATCAGGTAGGCAAGTATGCATATAAATTATATTAAGTTATTAATGTGCTGTATTTGGATTGATCTTATTTACCAGAAGTTTATTTACATTTGAAAACCAATAGATTTCACAATTTCCTATATTTACGGGGGCTTTGCTCATTTGTTGTGTTCTGATGTCGTTTCATTTCTCAGTTAAACTTAGCCTATAGGCTGCAGCCTTAGATGTTTTAGAGGATATAAAGTAAACAAAAGTCTGGGCTTGGCAAGGAACATCTCTACCCTATATTTTTCGTGGTAGCCTAATGCTGGCATTGTGCTGCCTATTAAGACTATTCACCGGATCATGTTACATTGAATCTGATTATATCTCCACCAGGGTCATGCATATAAAAAGTAACTCACCTTCCCACCTTGGTCATATTTAAGGAAATACCGGCTATACCAAGCTGCGCCACGATGAGTTGCTGAGAACGGATGCTCATGAATGGTCTTGAGTCTGACGCTTCTTAAAGGTAACAGTTTTACCGTGTTCTTACCGAATACATTACTTCATGCGCATACGGTAGCCTATTGTTCTGTACGTCGGTATGCATTCCACAGTCTGATCATGTAGGGTATCACCCAATCATCACAAACCACACCTGTCTCAATCATAATCCCATGGTATAGCCTAACGGTAGCCCATGAAAACATATGTTATCCTAACCGAATAGCCTATGCTGGACCTTGTCCAACATAGGTTTCGAAGATGAAATTTCGCCCTAAATGCGATAGGTCCCGATGATTACGCATTAAGTCTAAACAGTTTTTCAGCTGCGTTAAACCGACATCGGCAAACCAGACATAAAGGAACAGTTATGTATAGCTTACAAGCACGTGTCCTACAGTGGCAGCACTTGATTGTAGGCTACTGCGATTCATTAGGGGTTAGGCTACTATATTGACAAGTGTTAATTTAGATAGACCACTCAGTCACTGAAAGTGAAAAGTAGGCTAAGATTATGACTTGATTGTGACATTTATTTTAGTTAAGCTGTAGTGCATATATATAGGCCTCTCCCTGTGATTGATTAGGCTGAATTATATATTTTTATTTTTGCAATAGACTTTTGTTTGATTGTGTCATATTTCGAAACAAAGAACTTCTTTATTATTATTATTATTATTATTATTATTATTATTATGTGTTACCCATACAGGTGTAGTTTCTCATTTCAGAATGATATTCGTTATTTAGGGGGGAGGGGTTTTGAACAGGGAGGAGCTATATGTTCAATGCAATATTTGAAGGAGGGACGAAACTATACAGGTTTTCCCACTGAAAGGTGATGCAACTTTTTAGCGTACATTATTGTCAAGTACCAAGAGTCTCAGATACTTCAGCGGACCAGACTTTGTTATGGTAAGTATGGTTTTCCCCTAATTGTCAGAAATAACAATAAAGAATATCTGTATACCGACACCAGTTTGGTATGGTATGGATACCTGTTGAAATCAATATATAATGGCCACTGTCTAGGCAAAATTGTGTTCGATGTAACCTATGCCGTTTACAAGACTAACCAAATTACAAACACGCTATCGGCTCGCTCTTCATTTACACTATATCCTGAAGCGGACGTAGTCCTCAACGTCTGGTTTAGGCATACTGGCTGAATGCAGCAGTGTTCTTCATCTATTCTGCCAGTTTGGTATTGTTTTTTGCATTTTTATGACCAGGTGAATATAAACTTTGTAGCCTAACTTCGCCAAATGCGTAAAACACAGTATCAGTTTGACAAAGCGTGCGCTTCCTTTCTCATCACTTCCTTGGTTTGCAGTGATGTAGACTACTACACGTGGCAGGCTGCCCTGCAATTACTTCTAATGTTGGCTCAATTTATAACGTGTAACGGTAACGCGTGTGGTGTTTGCTAATATAGTCAATGTAATTAATAGTGAACGTGCCGTGAACGTATGTGAAGGCCACAGAACAAACAGCCAAATGACAGGGTTTATCTTTTAGTTTCAGGTCTTCCAGCTCCAGACATGGATGAGCTTTAATTTTAGGATAGATGCTTGTGTAAGGCATCATAAGGGCACAGCATAAGTGTGTACTTTTTATTTATTTATATTTTGTTTATATACCATACTCCCAAATTCATTGTGTAAGTGGTTAGGGGGCCATATAATTATATGAACTGTGATTAGGGGCTCAGGGTGATGAATTGTGCCTAAGTTCTATTATTATTGCATACGATTTCATCAACATGTTTACATGTGTCCAGGCTTTTCAGGTTATGTACTGTGATGGATATTGAAATTGCTTCAGGAGTACTGAAAATGTATTTTACTAAAACTATGGGATAACTTAGAATATGACAAGAAAATCTGTGAACTGTAGCAGGAGTTACAAAGTAATGAACTCCTACACACACACACATAGGATGATTAATATCAGTAATATGAAGGGAATCAGTTGAATTAATAAACCTTAGTTACATGCTTAGAGAACACAAGTAAGGTAGTTTGGAGGTTAGTCATCAGTCTGATCAACAACACCATCTGTGATATGGGATGTCACTGTTTTGATAAGACATTCCCTTTAATGACACCCCGTGGTCATATTATCAAAGCATTCACATGCTGTTGCCTCGAACATGCTGTGGCTCATTGTTTATTGAGTTGTAATAGCTTAATATCTCATTTACCCATCTATGACATAGTTAGACTAACCATATGCTAACAACAAAATAATGAGAGAGATATTTTCCCCCTTTAATTTATTTTTTATCATGCGTGGTGCAAAGCTCAGGTAACAAGCTTTATCAGTGTGTACTGCTCTGTAAAATTGTGCAGCTGGATATTCTGATATATGTTAGAAATAAGATATGTGCTTGAAACCATCTAGATGTAGAAAAATGCATCAGCAGCTTCATTGTGTGTTGATACAGACATAAACTGTACATTTTCAATGGCACAAACATCCAACTTTCTTTGAGATCTTTGCAGCTTTCACCCTCCTTACAGTAGCATACATACTTGAGGTTTCACTTTTTATTTGCCTCCCAGTTCTCATTTCAGCGAAGTTCATAAAAGCGAGATGGTTAATGTTGTACTGTTGTGCGAGTTGGTTAATGAAGTGCTGTTTGTCTCAGGCTTTGCTTGGCTCAGTCACTTATGTAGCCTAAGCGATCCTTAGCCTACGAGACAGCATGCTGAGATGAGTTGTAGTGTAAAGGAGACCCAGCCATTAGCAGTCAGGCTGATGCGCTGCTCATCTTCTCCACATCTGGGTCCAATCTGTGTACACATATGTTGTGCACAATGGTGCTCCTGATCGACCCGAATGCACCTAGAACCTGGTTGGCAGGAGAAAGTAGCAAATTTGTGTGTATATAGCCTAGGTGTGTGTGTGTGTGTGTGTGCGCACGCGTGTGTGCGTGCTGCTCATGTTTTGCCTTTACAGTGTTCACATAGCACGGCAGTCATTTCAGTGGAAGCCAACAGGCACTGGGCTGTGTTATGTATGGCATTGTACACACTGTTGTGGTCTCTCCCACCAGGCAGGCAGTTGGCTCACAGTGTTATAGACAAAGCACATTGGGCAAGAGATGTCTACGTACTTAGAATTGATTAAGACTGTAATTGCAATTCAAAGCAATGGAGCTTATTTGGCCACAGACCCTCTAAGACAGTCTCATACATTCAGAAATTTACTAGTGTGTATGGCGAATCAGTCACTCAGGCATGTGGTGTTATGGTCTGTACAACACAGTGAGGTTGATAAGCATGGTTTCCCCACAGTGGGTTGATCTTATAGATTCATGAGACATATTTAGTTGTGGTTCCTGCACAGTGGTTGTGGACAGGAACATAATTTGGCAGGGAAATAATGTCTACATGTAACCTATGCACTTTTCCCACAGCGTTTTTAAAGGATATTACTCAGGAAATGGAAGTTTTCTAGATTAAACTCTCAGTGTTGTTTTTTAATGTTTCAAATAGCCTCCAGCCATTGTTTATGGCTTGTTATTAATGCACCCATGCACTGTCACTTGAATCAGACACAAAATCAAAACACAGAAACTGCTGCACCAACAGGGTTGTTATTCTTGAGTTTGTGGGATTATATGTTCCTATTTGCAGTATTTGCCCAACTTTTGTTTGGAAAGGTAGAATGCAGTGGACAGTAGGATGGGTTTTAGTAGTGCTTTATCTGCTGAGATTCCTGGCCTGGAGCAAACAAAACAATGTAACCACACTATTAGGTATAACATTTAATACAATGTTTTGTAGGAAGAAACAAGTCCTCATAGATGCCTCTGCTTGCCTCTCTCACTTTTTAGATTGAAGTCATGCTAATTTGGTAGAATTTAAAGTTTACACATCACCTCAATAATGCCTGTGACATCTTGAAAGTTTTCTACATTTTCACAAAATGTAAAAAACACTGTTAGTAAGAAACACATTAAATATGGACTCTCTCTTTTGCCTTCTATGCATGCTATTGCCAGTGATCAGGAACAAACAGATATATATATATATATATGTGATCAGCTGTGAGCTACAGGAATTAATGTCTGTAAAGGTTACATGTCAGCCACCCAATGTTCATCCCTGCCCCGGCAGGGTGCATCTCCACGGATAAAACCTGTGCACACCTGTGCAACATAATTCTTCTCATCTCCTGGCAGTTATGTTGACTATTGCAGTCTTTAAACTGCAAAACATTTAAGCTTAAAGATTCTGGTAAGCAAGAATAATAGATATGTGTGCTGAGTTTGTTATAAGCCACAGAAAACATTTATCAAGTAAGCCTATATTAAAAATGTAAAAACAAAGTCTGCTAGGGGTGTGCCAGCTGATGGTGCTGAAATCACTTCACAGTTCATGCTTGCTACAAACCTCAAAACTTTGGGCCACAAACTTCCAGACGTGTAACTCATTAGCCTTGTTTGCATATAACTTTTTTGTTGGATCGAATACTGAAGATGTCAGACCACCTGTTTACATGGCACAATAATCTGATCCAATTAGGTCACATTTAATTGGAATAGCCATGTGACATCTGCACATTTCATTCTGTTTGGCGCAGGATTTTTAAATCTGCTCAGAATGATCAGAGCAATTATGAAGTAACAGTGTGAAGCTAACGCATATAGGCCTAAAATATAAAGGTAATCTTAGTAAGCGCTGTCATAGTTAGATAGGCTTTGGATAAGATGTTAACGTCCCCATCGTCCTACCCAGTATCCTCAAACTCATCTGCTGGCCTACTGGAAGCAACTGGAATCCATGCATTTCCACAGAATTATTTTTGGAATCTGATCCCTTATCATACCTGTTCCTTCGTACTGCCCTACAAAGGCTAAGAGCAGTATCTGCACTTTAAAAAAAAAAAAAAAAAAAAAATTGCACAAATAAGAAGTACATGGTTTGCTCTTCAATCTGTTAAAATGTAATATGGCTACCTAATAAATTTCTTAGCTAAATTTACATTTTTAGTTTGCAGTTTGTATAGAAAAGTACAGTGAAACCAAGGCAGAGTGCAGTATCTGCCCTTACTGCCTTGATTTCACAGGCCTTTACTGCATTCTGCCTTTGTTTCACTTGATCTTACTCTAATAGGGTGTTTGTGTTGTGTGTGTGTGTGTGTGTGTGTGTGTGTGTGTGTGTGTGTGTGTGTGTGTGTGTGTGCGCAGGGACAGACTGGGACTAAAAAAAGGCCCTGGACTTTCTTCTAAAAAGGCACACTACCATTCACACTCACACACACATTAGGTGTCTATCATGATACAGTCTCACAATATTAAAGGCCAGTGAAAGTAACATATTCAAAATAGTCAGTCAGATTTTACAAAAAGTAATTAACATATACTTTGACATATAAGCAGCAGTGTGCAAAGGTTACAAAGGTTAAGTTTTGGTGTGCAGCAATGCAATATTGCTTGACATGAATGTCTACAAGAATACCCGATTAATTTTGTTCCATTTTTACATACATGTTTATCAATGACAGAGTTGCCATTGTTAAGGCATCAAGCAGCATATCTTCACTAAAAATGTAGTAATTACCTCCTCAATTAATATAAAAACTGAGTGATTATAATCACTTGCTTCACTTACTGCAAAATGTTATTGTATGGCCATGTAAGTATAAGCAGTAATGCAAAGGCAAAGCGCAGTATAGCCTATAAAACTACCAAATTTTGCCTAAATGTCAAAAAACATAATGTTTAATATTCACCTCACTTTGATCTATCTAATGATACCCCTTGTTGTTGAATATAATTTGATGCTTATACTTGGTGTAAGAAAAACACAAAAAGCTGTTTTTCTCAGTTTGGCATTTTTGCAGATACTGCTCTTTGGCTTTGTAGGGCAGCGTACTCATCGCTGGACTTATCGTGACAAAATTCAAGATGGCGGCTAACGGTAAACTTCCTGAAGGTACTGTCTGTATAAATAAACTACCAGTGCTTTTTCAAAGTTCTCAATGTCTTGTTTTAAATGTCAAGGCCGTCGGAAGTCTACCAATGAAGTATGGAGCTACTTTGAGCCTCATAAATGGTGTAAAACAGTGATTTATTTGCGCCCGAGGTACCCCCATTGAAAAACTGTTGGTAGCATCGGCTAACTAGTGCCAGATTTCTGAGTGCAGGGGACAAGCCGAGATGAGCTAGTAGCTACAGTATGAGACATACGTTCACACTCCGTATCATGTTTCAACACACTTTAGGTCAATATCACACCTGAATTCTCCTTTAAGCCAAGAACCGTAGGCCTACCTTCTTTGCGTTCTCTGCCTCCTTTTTTGTATTTTCTATCTTCCATTTATGTTCTTTTCTTCTGGCTACCAAATATGTTTACAGACATTTTCCCACTACTTTAGCCTACCAAGAACAGAATCTCTTGATCTCACGTCTTGACTTGCAGATGGGCTAACGTAGCCTATAGTAATGTAGTACTCGAGTCCGGTCTCGAGACCAATTTCTGCTTTCTCGGTCTCGTCTCGGACTCGTTCCTTCAAAGACTCGGTCTTGACTCGGTCTCGGACCACAGTGGGAGGAGAAGGACTCGTAATTTCAGACCGAGTCCTCGAGACCAACGCATTTTTTATGTTCCTATAAAAAAAACACACAACACATAACAACAATAATAATAAAATGCAATGTTGACCGGCATTATTTGAAAATGACATCCCACGGTGCAATGCAAAGATACTGCCGTCAGAGCCGTTTATTTATCTCTATGGCTCTGCTGCCGGTGAGTGTCTGTAGGTCAGCATAGTCCATATTAAGACGTTAAGACTGCTCCTCTAAACAATTCCCAATCTAGCTTAGTCTGTAGGCCTAATGGTTGATTATTAACTGGGGTGATATTAAATTATGAATATGAAAACTGACATGTTTTTATGGTCTTGGTCTAGACTCGGTCTCGACTCCTAAAGGACTCGCTCTCGACTCGGACTTGCTTCCTCAAAGACTCGGTCTTGACTCGGATTCGACTGTATTTGAAAACCAACATACTCGGTCTCGACTCGGTCTCGACCCTTCAAAGACTCGGACTCGGCATAGGCGGTCTCGTCCCCATCACTAGTAGCCTACTCCCCATGGGGAGGGGGAGGCTGATAACGATTTTTTAAATCGTTATCAGCCAGAAGCAACAAGCAACAACTCTTTACGCTGGTAAGTGAGACACAATTATCAATGGATTCACTTAATGCAGAATCAGCACAGAAAGCTTTTATTTAATTATTTATTTTTCTGGTGCTCCCCTCTGACCGGGCAGGTGCGGTTGCTCAATAGAGAGCAAAAGATTGGAATGTGCATTTTTGGGGCAACCTCGTTATGTCAAAGTAAATCACTCTTTTAAACGATTAACAAGGCAAAAATATAATTACATGTCTATGCTACTATGGAGAGGGTCTCTGCAGACAAACTGCAGAAAAACATGAATTCAAGTGAGACAAGGCCAGTATTGAGCTGAGGAAATCTGAGGCTGTGTGTTAAGACAAAAGGATCTGTAAGAGTGAAAGTAAAAGATCGTAGCCTAATCCTTGACTCTGGAAGTTTTTAACAGATTAATTCCTCACCTTAAGCAAAGATTCTATAGTTAACTTTATCAACCGTATTTGCCTTAAGTAGGCACCACGCCTGTTTAGTCACTTGTGGCTGCATGCAAATTGGAATGCTTTTTAGAATCTGCAGCCAGGTTCCATGTTTCTGTTTATGTCATGTGATGGAGCATATGGTAGGCTATGCTCTATGAATTGGGCCAATTAGTTTTGTAGATCGCAGATTTGCTAGGATTGCAAAATGGCAGAACATTTCCGGTAAATTTCCGGAAACTTTCCATGGGAAGTTAAGCTGGGGAATGTTGGAAATATTCCAAATTGTAAACTTTCATGGAATTAAAGGAAATTAGTGGAATTAATGGAAATGTACAGGAATTAACTGGGAATTTTGGGCAATTCATACAAAGTGTTTCATATGCAAACATTAACATTTTGTTTCGTAATAAGCAATATGATTTGTTTGTTCGTATTTTTGCTTAGCATAGATAAGATAAGATACACCAGCCACTCAACAACAAAATCCGATTGATTGGAACATTAACTGACTATCACTTTGTCCAGTCAGAATCCCAGAAAATGGTAAAAAAAATAAAATAGATAAAAAATATGACACAACATAACACCCCAAACCTCATAGATTATGATTATAAAGTTGTCAAGCTTAATCAGACAGACAATATGAGCATAATGGTTATTGATCGCCCCGTTAGAGCTTATGTGAAATGACGTACCCATTATGTGCAACTCTGTTCGCAAACTTCCCCCAGTTTCACACCACGCATGAGATGATGTTTTCACTGGGAATCCCCATGAACATGAACGCACCATAGTTTTCCTTTATGTCTAGTAGCCTATGCTGATTGCTGTGGCATGTGATTGACGTATGTGGGTAGAAATTTGATTGAAATTGCATTAAGTCAGGTTGTTTTAACTAATATTATGCTGCAAGATGGGGTTTTGTCCACTACATTTAAGTTCCCCTGTTATAGACTAACTTGCCATATTAAAAATCCCCAATTTATTCCCATTAATTCCCATGGAAAGTTTCCAACTTTGAAAATTCACTGAATTTTGCATCCCTAAGCCGGGATGTGTTAGCCTGACGAGCCAGACCCACATTAAAATGTAGGGTCTGGGCACTCACCATTCGCAGTGCTCAGTCCGAGGGGCGGGATAATCGGTTGTCCTTTAAATTCCCTCTGCACGCAATAGGACAGCGGCAGCGCTATGAGTCCCATGCGTTTCCCCCCAGAGGTGCTAGTGGGCTAGTTCAAACTTTTGCCAACTTAAAAAAAGCTTAACTCGTGTCACACTGTTCGCCAACAGCAACATCCATCTTCTTTGTTTTCAAGTAGCAGGGAATTCAAGCCAAACCGTTGCAACTCTGCCATCAATCATTATGTTAAGCCCCCTAACGACTCTATACACGATTTGATTGGCCTGATAGAAGTTTAATTTTTTGAGCTCACAAGCCAACGGAGAGTTGCTAGACTAGCCCTGGAAGCAAATGTAATTTGCTGCCGCTAGGGTGCGTCTAGATTTCTAGGCTAGGGATGTGTAGACATAAACCTCAAATTTGCAGGAAGATTTCATTAAGATTCATGGTGGTAAAATTTCTTTAGTAGGCCTATGTACACAAGGCATATTGAAAACAAAAAAACCTCAGTGCAGGTCTGAGCAAATGGGTCAAATATTTTGGCAGAGGGGCATTGTTTTCTTTATTTAACTTTTTAAGCCTTTTTTTATTTAGGCCTATCCACATGTTTACTAACAGTAACAAAGAATATATTCTATTATCTATATTTGAAGAGAAAACATGGAGAATATGGTTAATTGCTTTCTTTTACTTTCTTTCTTTCATTTATGTGCTCCATCCCTCCCTCCTGCTCTCTTTCTCTCTCTCTTTCTGACCCTTTTTTAAACCTCTTCTCTGCACAATGTTTGCAGAATGGCACTGTCCAGCACACAGTGACTGTCACTGCTTGTCGCTGTACTGATTTCTAAGACGGCCAACTTGTCCTTTGTTTACTCAGATGAACTGCCTCAGATGTTAGTGGTGCTGCTGGACTGTTTTACTGCTGCCCCCACTTCATCTCGTCAACATTGGTCATAAGCATGCAATCAGAGAAGATGGTTGCTGTACAGCTATTGAGCTAGCCTAATTTATGATGCTCACTCAGAGGAGAAAGACTCTTTGTCAGGTGCCTTTGTAATGTCCTTTAGCCACTCATTTCAGTGTACATGAGAAGGGCTAAGAGAGTGGCTGAGCCATCATCTGGCAGGCACACATATTATGAAGAACTCACTGTTATAAAACCACATCATGGGTTTTAGTTTGTTTGAGGTTCACTGATGTTGCCCTGATGAAAACCTGGTCATGCCTGCTGTGTTTGTGGTTAAGGGAAACAAGGACATGGGTCATGACCCTGCCCATGAAGATTCCAGAGGTTTGAGCCAACAGATCATAGAGAAGGGTTTGAACAGGGTCTCCCCACAAGGCCACAGGAAGGATTACAGTACATGAATATATTGAACGAAAGGACCCTGCTAACACCCACTCATTCCAAGCATTCACATCTTCCCATCTCTTCCTTACATAAGAGTGTAGGAACTGCACAACAACTAGTGTATGTAGGGGGTGGTGGGGTGGGGGCAGTATCCTTCAGTCGGTGTGATAAGCGAGATGATCTTAGCGACTTCCTAATTCCTCCAGGAAATGTTGGAGGCCTAGCCTGTTGCCTATTGGCCTGACAACCTACAATTTGTCATGCTATGGTGAATAGCAGCTAGAGCCATCTTGACAAGGCACTGGCTGGATTATTGGGTTTTAGGACCTTAGAGGCCTTGCGACCTGTTTGTTGTCAGACTGGGCCTCAAAATCATGTAGCTACTATAAGCAGTGTGTGTGTTTCAAGATGACAGTTGGTGGTAGAGTGGTAGAGTGATGCTTGCAGTCATATATAGACACACATAATATCAGAGGGTACTTGTTGACTGTGGAAAACATAAATAAATCCATTGCAATTTTCTTTGATGTATGTAAGCCACAACTTTCATTCTTTCACAAAGGAGTATTGTTATGGCACCTGTACTTTGGGGAAGAGACATTTTTTTTCTTAAATGCAGTTCTCTCGATCTCTCTCTTTCTCTCTCTCTCACTCCTTGTTATAGGCAGTGTCAGCTCACTTTCAAATCCCACCAAGGCATGAAGCCTGCAATGAAATTACAGTTTTGGGAAGAAAAGGGGGTTGGGTGTGTGTGTGTGAGGGGGTTGCACCCAGCGAAGAAACTAATTTGTGTCGCCATCACCCCTCCTCCTTGTCACATGTTCCTTTCACAGCATAGAAAAGTTCCTGGATTAGCGGAGAATTAGCACAAAGCAGAGACGCTGCTTCAGCAGGAGGGTTACGAACATTACCAACCAACGGACGAACGAACGGACCAACGACCGGCTGAACAAGTGAGTGAGTGGCAAAGGAGAGACAGAGCGAGCCACCGAGTGAGCTGTGTGGCACAGCCCTGCGCCAGACGCCAGTGACCACAGCAGCAACAGCAGCAGCAGCAGAGAGTTCCAGTTCCAGGGCGGAAAGGGACCCAGTCAACAGAGCCACCAGGACGGGACACTCGCAACCAAGAGCTCCCCCTCCACAACCCGCAGTCTCCCCAGGATGGAGGAAAAGCAGTTTTCAGGGATTCTGGTGAGTTTTCTCTCTCTCTCTCTCTCTCTCTCTCTCTCTCGCTCTTTCTCTCTTTCTGAGCCAAGTTTGAGTGAAGGATTTACGGTTGGTATCACTGCACCTTTCTAATAAGAACAAGACCAATTTTGGGGAATGGAGATTACCTTGGACCACTTGTCAACATGTTAATATTGGTTAGTGTTTATAAACCCTCTCTAAAAAAGTTTGCTGTGCTCCTGTCCTGCCAAGTTGATTTCTTGCCATGTGTCACCTTCGGGTGCTACAAACACCACTCCAAAATGGCAAAAGTTTGCAAGCATACTCTATGATTTAAAAAAGCAATAATAAAGCCACTTACAGTAAATTCAGGTATATCCCCATATTTTCAGTAATTTTGCAGAACAGCTATAACGATAGTGTTCAAATGGACTATGTAAAGTTGCAGTGCCCAGACGAATTAGAAAGGGAGGATTTTGTCTTTATCTCTGTGTCAACACTGAATTTGATTACATGTGACCTTTTATGTTGCCATTAATGTTTACATCATTTCAATGTTTTGTTTACATTGTTGCAATCATGCCAGATATTATATTAAAGCTGAAGAACAATAAAAACAAGGATGTTTGTGGAATGCAATAAACCGATGAATCCGTCAGTTTAATCAAATCATCTTCAAACACAATGTGGGATTCTTAAATGAAGGCCTCTTGCATAATCCCATATGTAATCATAATGTACGACCTGCCCAGTGTCAAACTCATGCAATGTGCCCCACATGCGATTTTCACACTTCAGCGTGTTATATGTGACTCTAAAAAGGCTGTTTATTACGTCATATCGGCAGTGCCTGAGGTGGCAGCACAATGGAGAGACCAAGTCCCTAGTTAGAGCTGAGTGAAATGCCTGGACACAGAGGGCATTTTAGAGCTGCGCTCTCTGACGCCATCATTGATGAATGCACTCCAGATGCCTACAGAAGCTCATCTGTGCCAGCCAATGTAGTGGAACAGCTCTATGGTTGATCAAACATTTGATCACAGCGAATAACAGAATCAACAGTAAATGTCTAGATGCGTGTTTAGCCTCCACCTCCGTGTGACAGCCAGCATGTACAATAGAAGTATTCATTTATTTGTGTGAGTATAACTTAGTTGTTAGTTAGTTCCAAGTCCCTCTTGCTCAAGAGGGCAGCAACTTATACATGTGCCAGGTGTGGCACATGCATAGCCATCTCCCAAGCCATTGGGATGTGACTGGCCGTCTGCACTCTGATCTAGCGCTTCTGTGCTTCTCCCATCCGTCAGCTGGCCCTCAAGGGGCAGGTACATGCATACGGCTCAAGTGTTTGTTTTGGCCCCGGCGTTGCGCTCAAGCCACTTTTGTGACTGTGGATGGACAGTGTGTCCTTGGCTGATCGCCATGCTGTGGAAGCTGTCCCGTCAAGAGGAGGGGGTCCCGAGCACATCCATAATGCCCGCTGGCCCGCATCAGGCCTAAATCAGTAGAAGCCAACACTTTGTCCATTTTGGTCCGCTTCATTTGGTCACAAATTTAAGTCCTGCACCTGCTTCTGCTGGCCGGGGCCAGGGCCGGGGCTGCAAGGGCAATTTATCTGTCAGGGGAGTTCCTATGTTCATTTATTTATCTCTGTGCAGCGCTCACTCGGCAGCGAGAGCTGTGGCAGTGGCTTGTCAGGATAAGCTATGGGAGCGCCCAGCCCAGCCCATTCTTAAGCTGCTAACACTGTTAGTATTCAGAGCAAGTGCTCCTACTGTTTGACTTGGCCACTCTCTGTCTCCCTCTGAGGCAAGCTCTCTTGTCATGACTTCTGTCTTAAACCATAGGTAATGGTTTATGGGATTTTTTTTTTTTTTTTTATAATACCCTGTTTATGTGACTTGGGCTGTTTTTGTTTCTAGTCAAGAATACCACCCTACAAATGCTAAAACTCATTGGACAAGGGAGCTCTCTTGCCTTCTTGCCTCTATTTTGAACAGCTGAAGTGTAAAAAAAAAAAAAAATATATATATATATATATATATATATATATATATATAAGTTGTTGTAAATGTTTCCAAAGTGCAGGCAGCCAAACATTTACAGTGAACAGGAGAGGAGATATGGCCAAGGCCCCTCCCCATAAGTTTTCCTCCCCTCACCTGATTGGCTTCTCCTGGAGGGGTTGCAGAGTCTGATGGGGTTCTTATGAGTCTTATCAGCCCTATGTGGTGCCTCTCTTTAAGTGACAGATGTTGCTCTAAACTTAGCAATATTAATTGTGTGACTGTGATGTTGCTGTTGCAATAGATAGTAGATCTGTCTCCCCCTAAAATCATACTCATGTTTGTCATACTCATAAAGATCACTTCCATGTGTGCAAGTTTTATTGATTTGCTTAAAGCTAAAAGTGAACCAATATTGGGTAACTTTTTTATTGCATAATGGTGACTTTACACGTCCACCATTTTAACTTTGTGAAAGAAAGCTGCTTATGTTTTACGTTCCTTTTTCACTGGCACTTTTTATTAGTTGTGGATCTATTAACGTTGGATTTGTGGGCCACACAATGTCACAAACGAATTCCCTATAGGGCCCAAACATGCTTTCTCTGGGGATGGAAAGGTGACGACGTCCAGGCCCTGTGATTGGCACGTTTGTCTGGCCTCGGCTTCCTTCTGTGGCATCTCAGGCATGCCTGCTGATGGGCGTCCGCTTTCACCGTGATATACTGTAAGTCGGGAAAGGAGGCGGTCAGCACTCAAAGCAACTGTCCGAAGCCATTAATACTGGGGCGAGACACAGTGGTGCCAGATGTGTCTTTGATCATGGGAGCCACAAATCCATTTTTGGGCCTCTTTGAAGTTGCCTCTTTACCTCTGGCTTGATGTTGATGAAGAAACAGTTGAATATTAGTGACTGTGAAGGCCGTTGTTTCTGTCCGTCTGACTGAGGTGCCTAATGGTTCCTTATTGCTCCCCCGCTGGCAGGAGAGAGTGAGAGTCTGTCATGCTGATTGAGAACATATCTAGCGGCCGGTAATGAGCAGGAAAGACAAGAGAAGGATTTATGCTTGGGCTGCTAGACACTAAGGACACGCTGCAGAGCAACTGTTAGTGACCTATGGCTACCCCTCCCCTGTGGTCCCTCCCCCACTGCCCTACACACACACCATACACACACATGCACACAAACACACACACACAACACACACACACACACACACACACACACACACACACACACACACACACACACACACACACACTCACTCTCATACACACACACACTAGTAACTCTCACACACCCCGCCCCCTGCTAAGGCAGAGAGACACACACACAGAGAGAGACACACACACGCATACATAAACACACACTCACACACACACACACACACACACACACACACATACACACACACACACACACACACACACACACACACACACACACACACACACACACTCACTCTCATACACACACACTAGTAACTCTCACACACCCCGTCCCCTGCTAAGGCGGCAGCTTCCCAGCTTTTCCCAAGGGCCGCTAATGTGTGCTGTTTTCTGTGAAGTGGAAAATAGATGGAAACAAATATTGAAACCCTTTGGACTGCCTTTGTATCCCTCAGGACGCAAGGCCATAGCTGCACACAACTCAGTTCAGGTGCACCACTGCCATAAAATGGGCCACAGTGCACACATGGCCTACAGCGGGACCTCTCTGCGCTCCATGCTCACAGAGAAGTGAGAAAATGTATTATGTATTGCTGAAAAAACAAAATAAATTCTGAAGCTTTTTCAACCTCCAACGTTAAGTCTTTTGGAATGTGTTATGTATGTGCAATATGCAATTTGAAATATATTGGCACTCACAGGTGGCCAGTAGCCACTGACAGACGTAGCCCAGGTTGGGAATGCTCAGAGACTTACGTAAGGAACATATTGAGCCGTCAGTCACTCACTTGAATTAGCTTGAATGTTCGCATCTCCGAAGCTGTGCAACCATGGTGCCTCCGGGGGCATGGGAACAGATGTGTCCAAGCAAAAAAAAAAAAAAAAAAAAAGAAAGAAAGAGAAAAAAATGAAAGAGGGGTCAGAGTCAAACGTGATTTCAGTTCATCTGCGGAGTTCCCTGACTGTAGCAGTGCGCCGAGCAGAGCACAGAGAGTCCACTGAGGAGGCAGCCTCTATGGAGGGAGCACAATGGAAGGACAAGGGCCACCAAATGCCAAACACGTCCACTGCTGCGCTTCCTTTAAAGAAGGGGAAAAAAAGAAAGGGGGGGAGAAAAAGTCCCCCACCTCTGCCAAAAAGGTTCGGTTGAAAGGCTGCCTTTGGATTTCATTTGGAGAAACCACTCAGCCTGAAAATTTTGGTTTTCTGTTTTTCTTCCCCTTTCTTTTATGTGAGGAGGTACCCCCATTATACAAAAGCGAAACAAAGTACAAAAAGTGTGTGTGTGTGGGGGGAGGGGGGGTGTAGGTTGGAGGGGTGAGTTACAGAAAGTGGGAGAGACGAGTTGGAGAGATGCCTGTTGTTGAAATTATGGACAGCAGCTCAGTATTGTTTCCCCATCAAATAGGCTTCTTAAATCTTCTCATTTGTGTTGTTATTCGCTATTATTATTATTTTTGTCGTTGAATTGAGATCCTCCCAAGCCTTTTCACCCCATAATTTGTTGCGCTTGAACTCAACCTGCTCTCCCCGCTGTGCAGTGAATGGGGGACACAGGCATGGGACGGGGGTCTGCCGTTCTCAGGGTCCCCATGCACAAGCATACCCCCCTCCACATTATTTACCACTGCGGTCTGATAGACTTCCACTTTGCATTGGCTCAGGAGTTTTGGATTCTTCTACTGATATATAAATGTGTGGGGTGTGTGTGCGTGTGTGTGTGTGTGTGTGTGTGTGTTGCTCTCTCTGTGAGATGAGTCTTGGTGTACTGAGTTGAACTCTGCATTGATGACCCAGCAAACGCAGATAGACAAACATTGCTCTACAGATAAAGCCTCCTGTGCCGTGAGGCCCGATGTATATCCGCATAACCCTCCGTTTGTTCATAACTGGACCTTTGTCACCAGCTGAACAACAGAGAGCTGCTTCTGACTAGTTCTGTTTGTGAGCACAGAGAGGGAGAGCCTTCACCTTTAACTTGTTTGCACTGACCTAATGGACCTTTTTAAAGCTAGCAAATGTTAGTCAGGATGTATTCTTTATGGTACACATCACTCACACACTGTGGGATTTCATTCTACCTTCTCGTGGTCCAGTATCGGTCACATTCAGGGGGAAACGAAGGAGTCCTTAAAATATTTTTCTCTGTTTCATTTCTGACCGGCTGCCCGAATGTGATGGTTGCTTGTCTAATTTGTTCATTTGTCGAATCCACGTGAGGGACTGTCGAGTCACATGTACCTCTCTTTCATCCTCCATGATGGTCCCATATGTTTGTCAAAATGTGTATGTTGTGTGCTTTTTCTGGGCCGATTTGTGCCCGAGCCACTCCACCGAGCCCCATTCTCCCTGGAGGGGATTTGAGCTACACGCTATTTATAAAGAATCAGCAGCTGGGGCCCTTCAAGCCAAATTACAGAGGGAGAGAAATTATCATGGAAACTTCAGGTTTACCCAAGCGTTGGAAATCGTTCTCCTGTGTCCCCGAAAGCTGCTGGACCAGGCAGACGCCCCGCACACATACACACACAGACACACACACACACACACACACACACACACACACACACACACACACACACACACACACACACACACACACAAACACAAACAAACAAACAAACAAACAAACCCGAAATGCAACACACATCCACACGTCCACACTTGTGGTGAAGAAAATGTGACAGGAAGTTGTTTTTGTCGCCTTTGCCCGATAACTTTGCCTCTTTGTTGCCCAAACAAAAGCAGTGGGTTGTGCCAGTGGAGGACTTCTCTGACCCCGCTGTCCCAGGCCCTCGGCACTCAGATTAAGATTCTCCTGAGTCGCCTGCGCTCAGAACCATTCAGAGTTGCTTTTCACTGAAAAAAAAAGATCTGAAATGCTGCAGCTAACCTCGCTATAAGGCTTTTTTTTGCAATGAGGATCAAGTCACCCTAGCCATAATGACATTGTAGGGATATTGCTATTTTTAACAGTCCTGCTCACTTTCGTGCTTGTCCAACATGAATGGCTAATGAAAGGTGATTGGACATTAAGTGGGCAGCAGTAAAAGGAGGTTGGTATAAATTGAGAGTGATAGAACCAGCACAACCAGTAATTGCTAATCTTGCTCATGGGGCCAGAGAAACGGCAATCCATCCCAGGCGCAGATCTAATGACCAATTCTACTTGTCGAGTGCCACAGAACTGTTATTCACAAACCCTGATCTAGAGGATTAATAAAAGCAAACGAACAAAACAACACTGTTTGAAAGTCTCATTTGATTTTTAAGGTGGGCTTCGAAACCAGATCCACAGTTTCCGTTGGTTGTAGTTGTTGACAGGGATCCCTTTTCTTCTCCAGATTGAGAGGTAGCCTGCGTTATATATTAGCATGAGCAGCATGCCATATTGTGGCAATAGATCCGCGGAACATATTATACAACACCTAATACATGTATGTCCCAAACTAAATTTGGTGGGAGGGTGTTGGGTTATCAGGTTTCGTGCTTTTCCCTGAAAGCTGAATGTCACCCCCTCGGAGTATTACATTAAATGTTTTTGAAACATTTGAAAGTCAAGCATGTTATTTGCTGGATGTCCATCCAACTCATTTTCATATTTTAAGAACATTCATGGAAATTCAGTTGAAGGAAATGGGAGTGTGAATGCATTCACAACCACTTGTGTGTTAATTAAAAATCAACACTTGCTGTTGATTCTGTGGCGTGTGATGGGATCAAACCATAAGTTTGTCACAAATGCATGCGAGTAAATTATTTCCCATTCTATACCTTACATGAATCAGAAAATAATCTACCTCAACTAAATTGAATTTATTTGCATCAGAAGATGTTCAAAACTTCAAGAAGTCAGGATTTCTAAATTTCCAGTCATGATTTTGTATTACTATGGTCAAAATGCGCATCATAACGTTGTCTGGAGACCTGGTTACTGGCATTTGATATACTGATCTGATTTCTGTAAGGGTTCTTTTCTAGCAGGCGCCACAATCTGATCATGTATTCACATGGGATGTTGTTTAGTACCATTGACTGTTGACTGACAGTGCTTAGCCTGCTACTTAAAAAATGCCCTTATGCCAGGAAAGAGAGACGGGGTAGAGACACCTCGTCATTCTTCCCTCTGCGGGGGTGTTTCAAGGAGGGGGTTGACCTCTTGACCCCCCTCACCATCTGCTCCGCCTGTCTGGAGACAGATTGACAGCAGATAAACATGGCTTCTCCCTGTCAACAAAATGACCTTTCTGCAGAGCCCACTTCGTCTTAGGCAACGAGTGGACTCTGCAGTATAACAGGCTCCTGACCGCACGGCGTGCCACAGGTGAGAAAGGAAGTGTTGAAAAATGCATAATTAAAAAAGCTCGTCAAAGACACGGGCAATTACAGACAACGGCATCTGTGCTTCCCCTCCTAATTGGAGCTAAACAGCAGTAATATTCAGCCAATTAGCAAAACTAATTCCCCCCAGATGGGTAAACTCTTGTTAAAAGCTGTGTTACTGTGCAGTGGCGTTTTTTTTTTTTTTTTTTTTTGTTCGCCTTTGAGTTAATTTGATTACTTGCTACAGTTCTTTCACACATATACACACACACACACACAACATACACACAAACACACTAACACACTATCACACACACACACACACAGATCATGTACCACCACCCCTTCCCCCTAGCAACACTCTATTCTGCCATTGATATGGGGCTGTCAAAATAGTGTTGTGTAGATATCCTCATTAAAAGTGACCCATTATGTAGCATGGAGTCTCTGGAGGGACACTGACTAATAGGAGTTGGCTCTGGCCCCTGAGGACTCTCTAATGACCAGCGCTGTCAGGCAGCCTGAAAGCCAGCCTCGTGCCTCAGCCCCATAGCCCAGAGCACAGCAGAGTGGGACAGTGCTGCATGTGTGTGGGATTTAATCCACCATCCGTCTATTGCTCTCTTTCTCAATCTCATTCTCCCTCTCTATCTCTCTGTCTCTCTGTCTCACACTCCTAGTCTCCCTCTCTATCTCTCTGTCTGTCACACTCCTACTCTCTCTGTCTCTCTCTAGCTCTCTCACATCTGCATGGTTGCGTGCAGATATTGATGAGTTCCTAACTAGGAATCTAACTAGGTAGATTTACTTTTTGGGGGGATTTGTGTAGGGACTTCAACCATAAACAGTAGCCATGTCTCAGTGTGTGCAAGTCAGGGCCATGGTGCTGTCGTGGTAATGGTGGTGTTGGTGTTGCCATTGGTGGCGGTGCAGTCATCCTCCTCTATCAGTGGGCTTTTTGGCCAGCTCTGTTTGGTGCACGGGCCAGTGCAGGCTTACTCCCAAAGGAGTTGAGCTGCACAGATGTGGCAAAAACTCACTGTTTACATGGTAATGTAAATTCAGCTGGAAAAGCACTGTGTCTGTGTGTGTGTGTGTGTGTGTGTGTGTGTGTGTGTGTGTGTGTGTGTGTGTGTGTGTGTGTGTGTGTGCGCGCGCGCATCACAGGCATGGCCTAACAGCCTGATGGGGAGGGGAGGGGAAAAACACTGTAACCCGAAAGCACACGCTATTCAGTCAGATAACGTTTACGTAACTCCAACTCCACATCTTTCGCTGTGAAGTTGATGTATTGAGCTTTGACACATAATGTACATGCACTATTTT
Organism: Alosa alosa; assembly: GCF_017589495.1. Lineage (NCBI taxonomy): Eukaryota > Metazoa > Chordata > Actinopteri > Clupeiformes > Clupeidae > Alosa > Alosa alosa. The sequence goes on along the minus strand of NC_063189.1, from coordinate 44,067,360 downwards.
TTTTTTAACAAAATGCAACAGATCCCTATGTGGCATCAGCAACAAAAGCGTTTTTTTGTTTTGTTTTGTTTTAGAAAATTGTCACTGCAAAAAAAGCTAATTTCTTTCAGAAAATTGTTAAATTATTATATTATTTTCAAAATCTGTAGTCACACCGTGTTCAGTTGCATGGTTACTATGGGCAGTGGATGTTTATGTTATTTGAAACAGAATGGCCATAATGAAATGACCACATCCACCTCATTGACGGTCATGTGTGCGTTTCACTCAAACTCAAGCAGCACCCTGTGCCTACCCTCCCGCTGACTCTTGACGGCTGTTCATCCCGGCCCCATTGTATCTCCCATCAAACGCTCATTAGGCACGGAGCCATGTGTCTGTCAACTTCTGACACCACTAACAGGATACTCGGTTGGCGACACTGCCAAGAACCGCCACTGAAAAGTCTCCTTTGTGATGAGTGGGGTTTTTGGCACCCCCCCCCCCTTCTTTACCTTTCCCCATACATTGTAGTGCTGTTCGCCTCATCCTGGTAAATGGTATCTTTCCCGTTGATTGTTCCTCCATTGACAGCCAAGAGCACCAAGAATGGGAAATCTGTTGACCCCTCGAGACAGAGAGAGGATGAATTACAAGGGGCTGACACTACGAAACGTGTCACGGACTGTTTGCAGGGTATACCCACCCCCTCACCCAAGACTTTGCCTCTTACAGGACCTTGCAGGAGAACTGGCAATGTCAAGGGATGAGGATTTGAGAGTCAAGTGCGGCTCAATGGGAGCGTTGGTGGTCCTGGTGCAGCTGCCTTGCAAACAAGTGGAAGAAATGGGGAGACAGCGAGGGTAGAGCACCCTGTGGACGAGCTCAGCTCCTCACTTTTGTCTGCCATCTCGTGGGGTTGGTGCTGGGGGGCTGGGGGCCGGGAGGGTGGCTGGGGGAGCTTGGCAGCGTCCCCGGGCCCCGGCAGCTAAGCTAGCAGCTCCCAACACTCAATATGCAGCCAAGGTGCTGGAATGACAACGACTCCATTCATGGTGGAGGTAGAGGCAAAGGCTGTGGATCTCCCCTGTCTTTCTCACCCCTCCAGTGTGGGGAAAATCTGTCTGTGTGTGTGTGTGTGTGTGTGTGTGTGTGTGTGTGTGTGTGTGTGTGTGTGTGTGTGTGTGTGTGTGTGTGTTGGGGGAGCATTCTCCGTAACTCTTGAAGAGAGAGACCAGAATGGAGATTGAAAAGGAGGGAGGGAGGTAGAAATAGGGGCTGAGTGAGGAAGAGTTGAATGAGAAGAGAGAGATGGAGAGAGAGACCAGGAGGGAGGGAGAGAGAGAGAGAGACCAGGAGGGAGGGAGAGAGAAGGCTTCCATGCTGAATGATTGAGAGAGGCGGAGAGGAAGCAGAACTCCATCAGATGAAATGAGGTGAAAATAATTCAGGCATTAATCAAGGCTGGGCGAAAAAGAGGTTGTTCTCTTTTTTCCTCCCTCCCTCGCTCCCTCACTCTCTCTCGCCCGCTCGCTCTCTCCCGCGCGCACAACGGAAGCAAATGGAAAGGTGTGAATGAAGAACTCGGGAGCACAGTCGAGAAGAGAACTACTGGGCACTATCAAATCATGTCGGAGTCCAGCAATCCAGCTTGTATGGCTGATCAGGTCAGTCTGATTTAACTCTGTCCCTCCCATTCCCCAATCCCCATTCCCTTCCCCGATGCATCTTTCATCTACGACGAAATTATTTCTTATATGAGCCCTACGAAATATCAGGTCATATTGATACTTAAGTTTACTAATGGAGAAATACTCTGAGATGATAGATAAAAAAAAAAAAGATTTCTACGGGTTTTGTTCTTTTTCCAAAAAAAAAAAAAAAAAAAATGAGGGAAAGAGAGCGCATTCAAGCATCAAAGCGGCGATTGTGCGAAGCTGCCCGGACGACGGTGCAAGGTCCTGAAAGAATTGAATTAATCAAGACGAAGCATTGTCTGCACAGCCTTATTTTTCAGCCATCACTCAGGGGGCCGGTGACGACTCAATAGGCCACGGACTGCGTGAGGAGGGGGTCCCGGCTCTTTAAAAACCAGACCACGTGTGACCGTGCTGAAAAGTTTTTATAACTAATTGCAGTGGGAAGGCCTGGCGCTATTGGCAGAGGGAGGTGAGATAAAGTTTCTAAGGAAGTGGGCCGGGAGGGAACAGTGTGTGGGAGAGAAAGACGGAGGAAAAGGGGGCAAAGTGTCCAGAGGAAAGGGGGAGGGGGGGTTGGCTCATATTTATGCCTTTTCTCCTTCCTTTGCCTCCTTTTTTAGTGGCCCGGGGACCTGTCAGTTAAACAATCCCTGAGGAAGATTTGTTTGAAATAAAATGTATAGATATCCGATATGGCATTTTGTTCCTCTTCGATTGATGCAGAATGCCAAGCTTGGTCACATCCTCCCCTTTGTGGCTCTCAACAATGAGCCTCCTGCCGTCTGAGCGAGGGTAGACGTGGAGGACCTTACTGTTGAAAGAGCTGGTTTTGGGGGGAGTGTTTCACTAATATGTGGTTGCGTTTGGTGTATTTGGTTTCTCAGAAGTTGTAGTGAACATACGAGTTACTGACAAGGGTTTAAGATAAGTTAAACATGTCATACTGACAAGGAAAAGAGAAGTTAAACGGGCCATTCACTAAGGTCATCGATGTTGTCTCTCAAACCTGTGGACTTTGCCGCTTTGTACTTTGTCATACAGAACCAGACTCTGTCTGGTGTTCATTTTTTGTCATTCCACAAACTCGACCCATTTCACATTGCATGTGTTTAGCCCAATTTACAAATATTTGGCACTGGTGACGTTTACTCTCGTCTTTATTGATCCGGCTTTCTCGTCTGTCTTCATCAGCTGATCTGTGCGATAATGAAACTGAGTGTATTGGATGACTAGTTTTCATGTTAGTGACGTGTTTCAGGTAACGAGAATGTGGGAAAAGTGGTTATTGGATGTCTAGATCTTATGTTTGTATTGGAGGTCACTACATTGGCTGAAGTAAAGTTGAAGTTGATGGCTTAAGAGATTTACCTATGACGTATAGTTATTCTGTGTTTTCATGTTGTCTGTACATGGTCATGGTTGCTATATGATGTCATAGGGGATGGAGAATATGCATACACCTCAAGGAGGAGTAGGAGGCACATGAGAACTAGCTGTTTTTTTGTTTTTTTTTAACCCAGAGTTATTGATTTTGGCCAATCTTGGGTTATCTTTGTCAGTCCATTATGATGTGAATGGATTTGAAGCAAACTTTACAATTGTACACCATGAGTTTTTGACAATCTAAAATATTCTCTCTCTCTCTCTCTCTCTCTCTCTCTCACACACACACACACACACACACACACACACACACACACACACACACACACACACACACACACATTCTCTCTCACACACACACATATACTCTCTCTCTCTCTCACACACACATACTCTCTCTCTCTCTCATTCTCTCTCTCTCTCTCACACACAAACACACACGCCTTAGATCTATAAGGTGAAATGACTGACTCATTTGAACCCCCCACCCCGTGGAAATTTGTATCTATCTATCCATCAAATCTTGTGTAGCACAGTGAGTCGTGTGTGGAAAGAGTCGTACCACTGGCACCATCAGAGGGGCCAGCCTCTTTTCATGCCACCTCTTCACATGAAGCATGCTTGAGTAATAATTGAACTAATAAGAACTGTAAGGCTGTAATTGTGCGCCAGTCACCTCTGTCCTAGCCTGCCATGCCCACTTACTCCAGAGGCCGGAATCAACTGCCTTTCACATTCAGATTTGGTTTGGGCGCGTGCTAGGTTTTGTGTCTACAGATAATTTTTTGTTGCGGCAAATCTTTATCTTGTGCGTACAAGCCCAGTAAACACACTGAAATATTTGTATCTCCATTTGGAAATGTGCATATTTAGGTCATATCCATTTTTATTGTCATGATTCAGCATTTTTCCAAAGTCGAGCTTGAATGGTGCCGTTTGTCTCTGGCTTATATGAGGTTTCTTATGGAATCATGTCGTTCCGTTTGATAGCCTATTCAAATTTGTTGACTTAAGGATTTTAGCCAGAGAAGAAAAGAGGGTATTGAGTTCAAAAACAGGAATTCTTCAAAATGGGGAGGGAGGGGGGAGGAGAGCTTGGATTAGATTAGTATTGTTTCCCAAATTTCAGTGTGCGGCTCCCGCATGATTGTGCTTCTGTGTTATTGCATTGTCTGAACACATTAATGTCAGTGCACAGAGTGAAGCCGCCACTTAGCCCATAGCAGAGATCTTCTCTCAGGAAAAGAATGTGTTCTGGTCAGACCTGTCCACATACTGCCCATTCCTGCACCCCTTGACATAGCTTTCAGAGTCCACTCATTCCACACAACTCCAGGTGTGCTGTTCAGGTGGCATTTGGAGTGTGTGGGCATCTGTGTGAGTGCTTGGGGTGTGCGTGCGTGTTTGTGTGTGCGTGTGTGTGTGTGTGTGTGTGTGTGTGCGTGTGTGTAAAATGATAAATGAGAAGGAGGGAAGGAAAGTAAGTGAAAGAGTGGGGAGAGAGAGAGATCAAGGAGGAGGAGGAGGGAGAGAGAAAGATGAAGAAAGCAGAAGAGGGAGAGAGAGAGAGAGAGAGATATAGAAGAGTGTGGTGCCATATGCATGCTCCAGGGGCAGCGGGCCCTCAGCCTGCCCAGCCGTCTCAGAGTGGTGAGTGCTGCCGAGCGTGTAGTGTGCCGCCTGTGCCCACCGCCTGGTCCCCACCGCACGTCTCCCCCATGCTGGCCAGGCCGCAGTGCGCCCCTGGTGATCGATCACCACTGCAAAAGCTGACGGAAATGAAATTATGAGTAGCAACTTTCTTGAAGGTTTCCAAACTATTTGCACAGCAGTGATGGGTCAAGCTTTTGCGGTTTTGTATTTATTTATTTTTTACCATTTTCTAAGGTCTGTTGACCATTGCACCAAACTGAGCCAGTGTTGAATTCTTTACTCCTGACAATTAGGTAGTCATATTTTACAGGAACAGGGAAATTAATCTCTGTTGCTGTACACATTCTTAGCCAGGCTGAGGATTTATTTTGACCAGGCAACCTAGTGACCAAGTTTTTGAGTTTGTTTTGAGGTAGTTTCCTGAACTAATCTGCTGAAATCTGAATGGACTGGGCATACTCCACATATTTCCAGGAATCAAGCCTTATCTGTTGTTCTTATGTAGGTCAAAGGCTCCCTGTCTTGGAAAGGTAGTGTATTTCCGTGTCCAGGAAGTGTTTACTGTCATCTGTAGGATGGTAATAACAATTTGCCACTTGGAAGTCACTAAGCTATAACAGCATGGGAAGACAGTGCTTTTCATTTTTGTTATTTAGTTATTTATGTGTGTGTGTGTGTGTGTGTGTGTGTGTGTGTGTGTGTGTGTGTGTGTGTGTGTGTGTGTGTGTGCGTGTGTGTGCGTGCATGCGTGTGCATGCATCTGTTGGTCCACATTATGTAAGAATGGAAAGGGAGCTCAATGGGACCAAGGGTCTCTTTTAAGCATGACTTGATTTGTGCCTGTCTTGGGGCTCTTGTGAAGAGCCTCCTCACAGTAAGGAGCGGAAGCCCAGTGCCTCATCAGTAAGAGCATCTACAGTCCCGTAGCAAATTACTCTAGCTCTGTAACTGTGCCTGACATTCAGTTCAGCCACTCCGGGTCTGACGTGACAAAGGATGAACCCTCAGGCACAGGGGCTGGGGACATGGATGTGTGTGTTTGCTTTTGGAATGTGTTGGTGTGTGTGTGGGGAGTAAAGTGTTGGACCAAATTGGATTTTAGATTCTTAGGTTGGCTGTCAAGAGTGTTAAGGCCAAGAACATTGAACTGAATGTTCATTTCAAAACATTGATTGCTTGTCCAAAACTGTACATTCCTCCACCAACGGCTCTCCAGTCTCCAGCCATGTCTTGTCGTTTCACAATAAAGAGTGCTGACCGCAAACATGCTTTTCATTTGGCCTTGTGTTGTGATGCACTGCAAGTGTTGCATGACCGCTCCCCAGTGCCCCTCATTCGGGCCGCTGAAAACTTGGATGTTTTTTGCGTGCCGCTTTGCTCCCACTTCCTAACACTAACCAAGCCTGATGATGTGTGCCGAGTCCTGCCTGGATTGCACGACTTTCGTCTTTTAAGTCAAATGAGAAGTGGCTCTACTAGATTCTAGCATCTTTAAACGGCTCTTGAAGATAGCTGGGTTTAAAAACATGCTTAATTGGCATTGTACAAATGGGATATTTGATTTTTTTCCAGGCTACTGCTTTGGCATGGACTTCAGCATGTTACAGGCTATAGTGTGGGGTCAGGGTGATTGTTTTCTTCTTAGTTGAAAAGCAGGACACTGCAGTTAATCAGCTTCATGTGAACATTCTCACCTATGAACGAACAGCCTCATTGTCATGGTGATGACTGATACAACTGTGGCGTCCCTGACAGGGAGAAAGAGATTAAAGGAAAGGCATGCACCTGTGTGTGTATGAATGTGACTACTGTGTGTCTGTGTGTGTGTGTGTGTATGAGTGAGAGAGAGAGAGAGAGAGAGAGGGGAAAGATAGAAGGCGGAAAGGGCAGAGCGAGAATTGTTCTATTTCTGGCCGTGTGAGTGTGTGTTTGCAGGGAGGCAGGTGAACAGCTTGCGCTGGCCCAGAGCTCCGCGGGCCAGCCTCTCGCCTCGCTTCACGGCCACGCTCACAGAGCACTAATTGAATGATGTAGTTAAGCGAAGCGCGTCGCTGCAGCTAGACCTGCCTGTCGTCTCAAATCAGAGCTCTCTCTCTCTCCCTCTCTCTCTCTCTCTCTCTCTCTCTCTCTCTCCACGTTCTCAGTCCCGCACCGCGCTGCGCTGCCCCGGAACCCGTGGGCAGCAGCGCTGGACACTATTTACTGCCCTGCGAGAGAGCAGGTTACGCCGATGATCAGGATATTCTTCATGGTATGTGTTTGTGTATATTGGCTCTTATCATCTGTGTGTTAGTCCTGTGTATGGTGGGGCATTATATTGAGAGAATTTGAAGTTTCTTGTTCTGTCGTGTAGGCCTGTTCTGTTGCCTCTATCACTGAAGTTTTTGGTTTTTGTTTCAGTTTTGTATTGAGATACTTTGGCACAATATGGTGTTGGAATCAGAACTTTGGTATCATGACAACACTAGTCAGTATTGGAGAGTGAAACCCAACCCCCTTTTGCCCAACCACACACCCACTGTCCCCTGCCTCCAGACATCATCCCCATTAAACCCCAAATCTCCAGGGTTGGAGGAGATGCAGGCTTGAGCGCTGTCAGTCTTGTCAGTGCATCACTGCAGATTTGCCAGTCAGTTGAGCCAGCCACTGAAGTGTGTAAGAGTGTGTGTGTGTGTGTGTGTGTGTGTGTGTGTGTGTGTGTGTGTGTGTGTGTGTGTGTGGTGGACACCCTTCAGATTCACAATGGGAAGTCTAGAGATAAGACAATTCAAGTCTAGTGCCTTGTATACTGTATGGATTGTGTGTGTGGGTTGGGGGATTGTGTTGTCAATGCTTGTGTTGACATTTGGGTTTATATGCGTAGTCTCTTTTATCTGAACTATCTATAGAGGCATCCTAAACATAGCTATTTGTAGTGCTGGTTGGAGGTCTATTGACTTAAGTTCTAGAACTTCAGAATAGATTGGCCTGTTGCTTGGGTTGCTGAGTTTTGGTTTGTAACATTTTCTGAAAGTCATCCAAAGTCCTTTGTAGTCACCCTGTCTCTTTTGTAATGCGTGAGTGTTGAAGAATGTTTGAAATGCTGCCTTGAAACACAGTCATTTTCAGGCTTGTATTCCTAATGCCCTGGATTGGTTTGGATTGTGTAAAAGGAGATGAGGTTTGACCTTAGACTCAAGAGCATGTGCTGCAGCTGACTTGGCGTAATCCAACGCCCTTGTGGATGACTTGGACTGAGTGACGTGACCCCCAGGCAACCCTCCCTCTGGGAGGCCATCAAACACACTACCTCCCATCATCTCATCCTCTACATCCCTCACACACCCTACGCCCCCCACACCCTCACATTTGGGCTCGGGCTCATCCCAGAGTTTCCGGTACCCTTCACTTTTTGTGTCCGACAACTCACTGTTGCATTGACCTAATCAAGCATGTAACGCATGTGTTTAAGGGTTAAGGGGGCACGCCCATGATGTGGCTGGGAATGTGGCCCTGTGCTCTGGGAAGTGGTGCTGCTGGTGAGGGGGTTTGGGGGTGGTGAAGGAGCCACAGCCCCACGCCTTTAGCAGCATTACTTTCACCTCACAGGGGCCACATAATGGAGCCTTTGAGGACATTGTCCACGGCCAAGTCTTGTTTACTTCCTGAGTGATGCTTTGGTGGAGGCGTCAAGACTCTGTTCTACATTAGCACATTGGAATGCTGTCGTTACAAATATTTACACAACCACACTCGCATAACACATCTAATACAGTGTGACACCTCAAAACAGACTGAAGTGTTTTAAGTAATGGCTAAATAATGTTTTATTTTACTAATTGTGTCTGTCTTGCCTTTTTGAAGACAATGATAGTCTTTGGTTTAGTGGTATTTGTCCTTGTCATTGAAGGAAACATGCCCTCTCTACTTTTTGCCTGACAATATGCAATGAAGTACCAGCATTTCAGAAGTTCAAGGATCACTAGTGATCAGATGAATGAAGACCCAGTCAGACTAATGGTAGAAAAAAATCAGGTAAAAAAAAAAGAGAAAAAATCTCTCCGAACAAGACTCTCCGTGAGATAAAAATGTCTTTAATACAAATTGGACATACCCAAAAAGGACCTAAAAATTATCAGTAGGAAGAAAAAAGCATCAGAGTAGATGACATTTTTATCTTAACTTGGTGCCTTGGTCGGATACATTTTTTTCTCTTTTTTTCTCACATGAAACTACTAACCTTGGACCAAAGAGCACCCAACGACAAAACATACGAAAGAACAAAAAGGATTGAGCACGCCACTGACTGTAAATATAAGAAAGAAACAGGAACAGAGTTTTATTTACAATGATGCGCATCAAGGGAGAGACAGCATGACTTCACCTAAAGATCCATCAGCTGCTCTAACTAGACTAACTAGTTAGGGTTTAAGTACACAACAGCAAAGGATAGATACCGGTAATCATACAGTAACAGTGGCAAAGTCAGGAGCCATCCAATTTACCCTAATGAATAACACGGTTATTCGTGTACACGGTGATGTAAAACAGAAAACAAGAAGTGATGTCAACCCTGATGCCTTACATTATCCTTGTTTAGGAAAACTGTACAGATGTCATACAGGGTCACAACACAGGAGCATACTTTTAGTATCAAAGTGACCTAACACTTTTTGTCAGACTGACCAAAATATTGCTTACAGTCCTTTAGCTGTCTGTCAGTGCTGACACTAGCTGTCTGTCAGTACTAGTACACAGTTTTCTCACAGTCTCTGTAAATGGAAACCAAGCACAGGGGCACAGACCGAGCCAAAGAACCAGCCAGGCCAATCAATATGGTGCTTCCGGATTATGGAAGGGAAGGTATAATGTGATTGCTGTTGAGGACAACTATGAACACCCTTTTGTGAAATTAAAGTCAAATCCCAGATTGCATCCTTAAATAGATCTACACAAATAAAAGTTCTGAAGTCACGGCATGTTGAAAACCCTGACAGCTGTCATTGACAAGAAGGGTGACCACCAAGACACACTGGTTTATTTTTCACCTCATCACAAAGGCCACTTCATAGTGTTTTTTTCCCCCTCCTTTTTAAAATCAAAGCAGTTTATCAGCCACAGGGCAGAATTGATCGTGATCTCCCTCTATAGGTGTGGAAATGCAAACACAGGAATGTTACACACATACATACTCTTTCTGTGTGAAGGAAACTGATTGCAACATTGGTTGTGGGTGGAGCTGAACTCCATGTTGAGTAACAGTAGTCTGGCTGAAGATGTGTTTGAAATGTGACTCCTGGGGAACATGACATTCCAAAGGTCAAAGGCTAAAGATTCCATACCCCCAGGAGCTTTAACACATTTCAAAAATGCTTCTAGCGCATTCTCTCTATTTCTTTTCTATCATTCTGTCTTCTCTGATGCTTTTTTCTTTCTACATTTGTCCTTTGCTCTTTTGTCCCAATCTCGAATGCCTTTTGGCGACACAGTCATGCTTGGTTGCAGTTCTATTGGCTCTAGTTTGAAGACACTCAGCATGGCTTGATATTTAAATGCTTGGTTGTTTGGGGAATGTTGAGAGTCTTTAAAAAGGCTCGCCTCACCAGGGAGCAGGCTTGAAACCTGAGGCTTGTCCGTCTCTGCTGGGCACCTCTCAGCAGAAATAGTGCAGATGCATTATTGTACATGGGCATCTCTCCATCATGCCCTAACTGTTTTTACATTTGATTTTTAAGTCAATTTAAGTAACAGAAATAAATGAAAAAGCTAGTGCATGAAGAAGTGATGCTCATGTTCTGTACACTAAGGACTCCATCTGCAACTCTGTTGATAGTGATACACATGCTGAACAGATTTATGTCAGGTGCAAGAGGTCCATATTGCACCATAAACTTTTTAGACTTGGGTGGTGAACCAATTGTCAGCCAGAACGGCTAACCGGATGGAACCCTTCAAAAAGTATCATGTAAGCACATATATGCCAGACATGCTTTGTGTGTTAATGTAATGCTGGTGTGCATGTTTATTGTTAGGTGATTTTATTTATTTGAGGGCACATTACAAGATACCAGAATATAGCCAGAGTGTTCATTCTCATCCAACTCAATTTTGTGGGTTTATTGTTAATTGTAATATTTACAAAAGAAATGTAGTTGTAAAATTACTCTGCCGATATGTGAGAGGGTGAGAGGTTTATCGTGAACAAGGTGAATTAGTGCATAAACTAAAGTGTGAAAGGTCCCCTGTGTGTGTGTGTGTGTGTGTGTGTGTGTTTGTTCAATGATGTGAAATGGACACACGCATTGTGGGTTCTTAACTCTAGCACATTTCAGAGAATTCAGCCTCCATTATTTTTTTGCCATTTTTAAAACGCCACAGAAAGGACTACAATATCATACCAACACATTCTATCTGTTGAGTTCTCTGTGAAACACAACAAAATGATGTTCTGTGCTGTCGTTAATTGATGCATCATACATAATGGGCTGCAGTGGCTGCACAGAGGCAGGGGATAGCTAAGAGAGGCAGACTCACACTACATCCCAGTTTCCCCTCACACTGAACTCAGGCCACACAGTAACACACACACACACACACACACACACACACACACACACACACACACACACACTCTTTGCTCTTCACTCTTTGTCGTACTTACGTTATTCGCTTCATTCTTCACTCTTTTCTTTTACTTTCTGTCTTCCTTTTGGTCTCCTTTAGTATAGTAAGTGTATCTGTTCTTTCTTTCTTTCTTTCTTTCTTTCTTTCTTTCTTTCTTAATTTTTTCCTTTCGTTCACTCTCTGATGTTCTCGTGTCCTGAATGGCAGAGTAATTGTGTCAGTGCAGATGATACTCTTCATTATTGGCTCTTAGCTTGCCAAGGGGCTCACCTGTCAGAGCAGGGCAGCTGTGGGTGAGAGTGAAGGGTCACGGCAGCTAGGTCGTTCATCTGAAGACCACACCAGTAGATACACACACACACACACACACACACACACACACACACACACACACACACACACACACACACACACACACACAGACAGACAGATATACACACACACACTTACTGTAAGAGCATAGAGCAAAGACTCTCCATACAAAATAGGTTCAGGCAAATAAGTTCAAACCAGGGATTTTGAAAGATCTTTTGTCTGTCAACATTACATGCTGTTGACAAATTCCCCCTGAAACACCTAGTCAATCAACCTATATTTGGGCTTGGCACAAATTTGGGCTTAAGTGAACCACTGACCTCTTGTGATGAATGACGGGCTTTCCAGCTGTGCCAATATTTGAACTCTCTCACCATGTGTGCGTCTCACCTTTAGCAAGGGGCTCCCAAATATGCACAGTCATTGCATAAGACCCTATCTGCACACACCTTTGAACCGGACGCTTCCCACACCTCTTTGCTTCGTCGTGGGGAACAGCCGGCCTGGGACTCTGTCAGGAAGCCACCAACCCCCACACACACACACACACACACATGTCTGCGCCTGAGGGCTATGCAGTTCTCTGCATCTCTGCACAGGGAAGCTGGCAGCACTGAGAGGCTTCTGCCAAGGACAACTGAGTTGGGATAGGCCCCTCCGAGACTGCCCCACACAGAGAGAGAGAGAGGGAGACAGAGAGAGCGATAGAGAGAGAGAGAGAGAGAGAGAGAGTGTGTGTGTGTCTGGCTGGCATGTGCGAAGGGCAGATGGGCCCAGTTGTGTCCTCTCTTACTCCCTATTTTTCTCTTTTCACTCTGTACTTAGCCTGACTGCTCTCAGAAACAAATGCTGACAGTAAGAACACCTGGGTTTAAAAGCGAGGGGCACAGGATGAGGAGAGGAAGGGAGAGGAGAGAGGGGATGGGATCCAGCCAGGCTGGCTGGCTGGCTGGGGAAAGGAGAGGGGATGGGAGAGGAGAGGAGAGGAGAGGAAAGGAGAAGAAGAGGTAGAGGTGAGAGGAGGGGAGGAAAGGAGGGGAGAGGAGAGGAAAGGAGGGGAGAGGTAGAGGTGAGAGGAGGGGAGAAGAGGAGAGCCTTGCGGGCAGGGGGAGGAGAGGAGAGGAGCTGGCTGGTCCCAGAGAGAGCAGCAGCAGGACGGCCAAGTGCACTGCAGCCAAACAGCCCGTCTGCAGAGGAGTCCTAGGGGGGCCTGTTCATCCGCATGCAGCTGGAAAATCCTGTAACATGGCCATCCTGTTGGAGACCACAACAACCCTATCCCCTGCCTCCCCCCTCCACTGAAACATCTGTAGCGTTTGAAACATTTGAAGTGGAACACCAGACGTCTGACCAAATTACATGAATTGTGTAGTGTGTTGAGGAATGCCTGCTTGGTCAGCCTCTCATAATTTATGGGATTTTATCTTGAAATATTTCTCTTCTTAAATGCTTCTCTTCTAAAATACTTTCTCTTCTTAAATGATTCTTAAATGCTCTTGAAAATACAGTATACATATTTCAGTAGATTTAGCCTGTAAAATTGTAAAATCTTTTATATTAAATTCAACAAGTCACAAAATGTCTCCACCCATCAGTATCTGAGCTCATTTTTGTCACTGAGATACAGTCTGCCTACTCTCAATGCACCTGCATTTCCCTTAGCCTCCTGGATGGCAGACCAATTGGTGACCAGAGGTGATGATGTTACAGTTTAGAAATGGAAGGAACTAGAAACATTAAAATGGTAGTAAAGAATTGCAGCCAATGCAGTTTATTGCCAGTTTGCAAAGGTTAGTGGCGAAGTAGGATGCACAGCCAAATAAGGCCCACACATTGCAGTCCATCCGCTTCGCTCCCTGTGCACTGCACCCTGGGCCGTCAGCTGTGCGATCCGGGGTCGTCACCTCAGCGGGTGGCAGCCCCAGCCGGATCCCCATCGGTCAGAGCACCGAGGGAGGACGAGGATGAGCGTGGGGAGGGCAGCCTCCGAAGAGTCTGTCCCAGATGTGCAAGGCCACACTCTCACACCGACCACTTTAAAAATACAAACACACACACACACACACACACATGGACACTCTCCTTCCACAACACACACACACCCACACACATGCCAAACACAGCCTTCAGATTGCATTGTTTGCCTTTGTTCCCAATGTTTTGCTGCCTTTCCCCCTGGTGGTCCCAATGTGATGGCTGCTTAGGCCCTTTCTGCAGAGCTATGCGTGTCAAACTCAACTTTTGTTTTTGGACGCCAGTGCTTGGCTTGGCCCAAGATAAATGAGGATTAAGGGTAGAGTGGAGAACAAAAGTTTGGTTTAATGTTTTTCTTCTTCTTCTTCTTCTTCTTCTTCCTCTCTTGGATGCTCATGGCAGCACACTGCCGTCTGTTTGCGTGTGTCTGTGCCATCACCCTGGAGTGTCATGGCCCTGGGAGGTCTGCAGACTCAGATGACACTGTGTGTGTGTGTGTGTGTGTGTGTGTGTGTGTGTGTGTGTGTGTGTGTGTGTGTGTGTGTGTGTGTGTGAATGTCTCTCTTTCTTTCCTTTTCCCTCTGTGTGTGTGTGTGTGTGTGTAAAGATGTATCTGCATATATCCTGGTGAAAGAAGTGCATAGGACACTCTAGGCCATTTCTCTGTGCAATCTATCAATCACATCAACCTGATAAGACACCAGGGTATCTGTATGACATGCCTAATCCATTGACAAGCATGTGCACCTACTCATGTACTGGATCATTTGATCTGTTAGCACACAAGGTGTATTAGATAACTTGCACATCATGGAAGCAGATGTCTGTCTCTGCTGCTCCAGCAACAAGCCCCTCAGTTCTCCCGCTGTCGCGCCCTTGGTCCGGCCGCGCGCACAGGCTCTTGTGAAACGCTGGATCAGCGGGCTTTCGTCTGGGTCATCTGCTGAGGCTGCTCCGAAAAGGTCAGAGCGGAGACCATCTGACACGAACAGATGGGAGTAAGAAAACTTCAAATCAGGCCGACAGGACCAAATGTTTGTTTTGTGCATACAACGGTGATTTCAGTTCACATCATGTGCGCTCCGCCACGCTCATAGCAGCCCCAGAGCACTTGCATGCGATTTGCGGGAGCCAGAGTGAAATTGTTGGTTCATCGTGTGGACACGCTAGCACTCGTTTTTGTGCACTTTTTCAATATGTTTGGCATCTGTTCCCTAATTTTCAGGTCATTTTTTTTTTTACTTCTTGTCGTCAACAAAGTTTCTCTGGGGCAGTTTTTTGCTATGACATTCAATCAAAGGTTTCAGAGATGTGGTGAATTGCTGTGGGAAACATGCTTTTGTGTTTTGTGATGTACTGTAGTGTACTGTACTGACTCTCACTCACCACATACTGGATAAAACATGGCAACAACTTCTCAACAACCTGCTATATTTAGCGATCGATGCTAAATATTAAATTTCCTCTGTTAAAGGACAAGCTGATTTCATTTAAGTCAACTCAACACATTGTCCCCCTCCCTCGGGTTGTTTACGGAGTCAGTAATGCTGTTGTTGTGTCTGCTTGTGTTGCAGAACGGAGCGGTTCCAGGCGAAGTGGGGAAAAGGGATGAGAACTCCAGACGAGGCAACTGGGGGAACCAGATTGAGTTTGTGCTCACCAGCGTGGGCTATGCTGTGGGCCTGGGCAACGTCTGGAGGTTTCCCTATCTCTGCTACAGGAACGGAGGAGGTACGTGTGCCCAAGAAAAAAAAAGAGAAAAGAAAAAAGAGGAGGACAAAATGCTGTGATGTCACTTGTTATTGTCAGGAAGCACAGAGGTTTATTTTACAGGCCAAAGGGTAGAAAGAACAGTGAAGTTGGCTGCACGGAACACAGGACATGACTGCCTGCTTCAGCAGTTTGGTATGCTTGTTCTCTTGCAGCGTTGCCAAAGTATTTGAGTTTTAGACTCAAAGACAATACAGTCAAGTCAGTTCAAAGTCCAGATGTACATTGGTGTACGATAGGCATAGCTGTAGCTGTATCACTGCCCATATATGGCCACCGGTTTTATGTTGTTTTCTAACAAAGAGCAGTGGAGTTCTGGTGTAGCTCAAGGAGCAGCAGTAATCATGACATGGTCTGGGCTGGACCTCAGGCCCTGCTTCACACCCCTCGCTGCTGCAGGCTTAGCTCACACACTCTGGGTTCAGTGAGACTGGACGCGGCCTATAGGGAGCGGGTGACCGGGCTTTTATGTGGTCAGGTCACCAGACACATCAACTAGACTAAGTAGTTATGTTTGTACCACATTCTGCCAGGTCTGAGGGTAATATAATAATGGTTATGTACCCCCCCCAGAAACTGTGTCCATTACTAAATTATTATTTTTTTGGTTGTGTTGTGGGATTTTTTTGTGTGGTTGTGGGATTTTTATAAACGTAGGATTTTATACAATAGAATAAATAGTATAGGATTGGATAGAATATATAGAATATCTTTTTTTAGCTGCAAAACCCTGTTGCTTGTTCTCCAGGGGCCTTCATGTTCCCGTACTTCATCATGCTGGTGTTCTGTGGCATCCCGCTGTTTTTCCTTGAGCTTTCCTTCGGTCAGTTTGCTAGCCTGGGCTGCCTGGGTGTCTGGAAGGTCAGCCCTATGTTCAAAGGTGAAGTTTTCCGCTTTATTTTTCTACATTCTTCTAAATGATGTGGCATGTTCTATTCTATCTGTTTTGAGAATTTTATTTTCATAATATGGACATGGATGTATTTTGAATCTCTTTTACACTCTCCTCTTGCCATGAGTATCTTTTGAAACTCCTCTCCTTCTCTGTCTCTCTCTCTCGCTCTCTCTCGTGCTCCCTCTCTTCATGGTCAGGTGTGGGCTATGGGATGATGGTTGTGTCCACCTACATCGGCATTTACTACAATGTGGTCATCTGCATCGCCATCTACTACTTCTTCATGTCAATGACCAACCTGCTGCCCTGGACCTACTGCACCAACCCCTGGAACACCCCCGACTGCAGCGGCGTGGTGGGCAGCCCCCGCCTCAACAGCACCCTGGCCAATGTCACGGCCGTTGTGGCCGAGGTGGTCAACCGCACCAAAAGGACCAGCCCCAGCGAAGAATACTGGAGGTGAGGCCAGATCTTCATTAGACAGCTGGGGTACAGTGAACTCCCTGTGGAGTCTAGTCGTGTGTGTTTTAAAAAAAACAGATTTTAGTTTTTAGTTTCAACAGTTGTCAGTTGTGTTTGATAGATAAAACTGGAGTGAATGAGGCAGATGTCTGATAGGGCTCGCATGCCTTGGCCCAGTGCCCTGGACGCAGACCAGCTGGTTGCTTAAGGTCACCCAATTGGCCTCAATTAGGTGATATGCTGCCAGAGACAACTGTATTTTGGCAAGCCCATCCTCGTGTTTGCCAGCACTCTAAGTCTACAATGGACAATGTCCAAGTAGCCTATGATGTTTATTTTGTAAATCATATAGAGTACAGATGTTTTAGAATGAACTACTTTATTACAGTGTTGTTACATGACAGTGAATAAGACCTACAGCCTTTTCAGATCGCAGAACAATGAGTTGTTTTGTGGAGGAAAGGTCATTAGATGTTCCAAGCAGGGTTTATGCTTGTTATTTTTTTGTTTTTGTCAAAGAGGGCCTGGAAACTTGTTTTTATTATTTTGCCCTGCCTTTAATTTGATATGTTGTAGTGCTCTTGAGAGGCATGGTAGCTGAAGTGAACTCATGATGAATACAGTTTATTCATAGTCCACTTGTGCTTCAGTGGCTTTACAGATGGTTTTGTGCCTCACCCTCACAGCCGTCTTGGCACTACTCTAAGAATGGTTCCTCTGTTCAAGTGCCCTATCAGCTCAAGGAATCCATTGTGGGGAGTGTTGTTTGTGGTTTCTCTGGTTGTTTTTCTTTTCTTTATGGGCCACAGACTCAGGAATGACTGCCCATCAATACATGCTCTCATGGAAAACTTGGAATAGTGCCTTTGTGTCTCTCAGATTGTGTCGTTTTATGGTTCCTGTCACACTGTAAACTGCCGTCACTGAACTGTAACTACTGTTGACGTTATCGTGTTCTCTCTCTTCCTCGTCTCATCACCCTCCCTCTTCTGTTCCTTCCACAGAAACTACGTTCTTCAAATTTCTGACGGTATCGGCAACTTTGGCGAGGTGCGTCTGCCCATTCTGGGCTGTCTGGCCCTCTCCTGGATCGTGGTGTTCCTCTGCCTGATCAGAGGAGTCAAGTCATCAGGCAAGGTAAGCATGGAGGGGGGATGCCCCCGGCGCAACGGCTCCTGGCACTCGGCTGCATCCTCCTGTGGTGATGCAGCTGGTTCCTGCGCAGGCTGCTGTGTTGTTGCCGCGCTGTATTCATCATAGCTGGTGCTGAGCCAGTGCTGCAGGGAGGAAGCTCTCATGTGCTGATGTGTGCGGGTGTTGCCCGCTGTTGCAGGTGGTGTACTTCACAGCGACCTTCCCCTACGTGGTGCTGACCATCCTGTTCATCAGGGGGATCACGCTGGAGGGGGCTTACCAAGGGATCAAGTACTACTTGACCCCACAGTGGTCCAAAATCCTGGATGCAAAGGTAGACATACTTTCTCTACCTTTCTCTTTCTGTCTCTCCCTATCTCTCTTTCATTGTCTCAAACATTGACTTACATTTTACTCTGTTTTATTCACTTCCATGTTTATGTTTTATGACATACATGTATAAAGCCATACCTTGTGCAAAACCATATGCCCTTATGATATGCTGATTTACAGTAAACATAACTCTCACTGCTCTCTGTCAGGTGTGGGGAGATGCTGCCTCTCAGATCTTCTACTCTCTGGGCTGTGCTTGGGGTGGACTCATCACCATGGCCTCTTACAATAAATTCCACAACAACTGTTACAGGTACAGCGTGGTCTCCCACACTCAAGCTCCTCTCCATCACACACACACACCATTCTCTTTCTCTCTTTCTCTCTCTTTCTTTTTCTTCATCTCTCTCTGTCTCTCTCTCTCTCTCTCTCTCTGTTTGTGACCTATATCCTAACATGATCATCTTTCATACATGATTGTGAGATGTACTTGACCCAGACTTGCCCCAGTAGGAAAGTATACATTTAACATGCTGCATTATGGATACTATATGATTTGCTTAAGGGAATTTTGCTCCCTGTCACAAGGCAATCATGGTGTATCAGGCAGCCGAGATGAGAAGAGAGGAGAGGAGAGGAGAGGAGAAGAGAGGAGAGGAGGGAGGAGAGGAGAGGAGAGGAGAGGAGAGAGAGGAGAGGAGAGGAGAGGGAGGAGAGGAGAGGAGAGGAGAAGAGGAGGAGAGGAGAGGAGGAGAGAGGAGGGAGGGGAGAAGAGAGGGAGGGGAGGGAGGGAGAGGAGGGGAGGGGAGAAGAGAGGAGGGAGAAGAGAGGAGGGGAGAAGAGAGGAGAGGAGAAGAGAGAGAGAGGAGAGGAGAGGAGAGAGAGAGGAGAGGGAGGAGAGGAGGAGAGAGAGAGAAGAGAGGGAGGGGAGGGGAGGGGAGAGGAGAGGAGAGGAGAAGAGAGAAGAGGAGAGGAGAAGAGAGGAGAGGGTTAAGAGTTTGAGACTGGGAGCGGTTGTTGTGGGTGCACTGCACTGTGCAAAGTCTTCTGGGTCAGAGCCTTGGGTGCTGTGTGCTGGAAAAGCAGAGTCACTCTGATTGCTGCTCAGCTCCATGGATGTGCGGAGCTCATTTGCTCTGCAATCCCAGTCCAAATCCTGCTCCACTCTTACCCTCCAGTGGGCTGCCACAGCTCCACCTGCTGGTGGCTTTGTTTTGTTTTCACACCTCATTTTAAATGTGAATAAGCTCCTCATCTAGTTGACCTGCTTATATAGAATAAAACTAATTTCTATCTATTTCAAGTGAGCCTGCAGCAATGTGATATTTAAGACCCTAGGTTTTAAATGGGGCCTATATTTTGGAATAGCATGGAAAATGAACTGTGACTAAGACCACGATGTTAGCACCCGCTTTATGTTGGGCGTAAACAGGATGTTCTCATGCTGTTGTTCATTCTCCTGTTTGTGAACAGGGACAGCATCATCATCAGCGTGACCAACTGCGCCACGAGCGTCTACGCCGGCTTCGTCATCTTCTCCATCCTGGGCTTCATGGCACATCACCTGGGCGTGGGCGTGTCGGAGGTGGCTGACCAGGGTCCCGGCCTGGCATTCGTGGCCTACCCAGAGGCCCTGACGCTGCTGCCCATCTCACCACTCTGGTCCATCCTCTTCTTCTTCATGCTCATCCTGCTGGGCCTGGGCACTCAGGTAGGACTGGACACAGGGGCCAGCAAGAGCCGTGCTTAAGAGTGTGCTATGATCCCTTAACTAACAGTAAATGTGTTAAAAAATAATTGTTGATTAATTTTAAATGATTACCTTGTGGACTGAATGATCATTTCGTGCCTATCTGTAGTTCTGTCTGTTGGAGACGCTGGTCACTGCTATCGTGGATGAGATTGGCACTGACTGGATCATGAAGAACAAGACAATTGTCACCCTGGGAGTGGCCATCGTAGGATTCCTTCTTGGAGTGCCACTGACCACACGGGTGAGAACAGGAAGGGCACACACACACACACACACACACACACACACACACACACACACTGTCTTTGATGTGCACACCCACACCCACACATCTACTGACGTGCATGTCCCATTTTGTCTCTGTGGTGCAGGCAGGGATATACTGGCTTTTGCTCATGGATAACTATGCTGCTAGCTTCTCGCTGGTCGTCATCTCCTGCATCATGTGCATCTGTATTATGTATGTCTATGGTAAGTCATCTGTGTCATATATCTGTGCCATATATTTGTGGTTAGTCCTCCGTCTCTGAGCACATACCCACAAATGTCATGCTACATCATCTGTGCAAGTGTGCATTTGTAAAGGTCACTATGTGGTGACTCTTGTGCTGTCCATCATATGCACAGGGCACAAGAATTACTTCAGAGATGTGGAGATGATGCTGGGCTTCCCTCCTCCAATCTTCTTCAGGGTCTGCTGGCGATTTGTGTCCCCCATCATTATCTCTGTGAGTGCAGCCTATAGACAAGACAAGCACCCTCCGTAATTGTGTATTGTAGAACTGTAAACCCATTTCTAAATTATATATTTAAGTTTTTAAAATATACAGAATATCACCAGACATTGACCTAATATTAAATGTTTATTAGGAACAAACAATGCATGTGGCTGTTGGCTGCTGAGCGAATCTGAGGAAGCCAACGGCGAAATGCGTTGTTCACTCCTAATAAACATTTAATGTGGTGGTGATATTGTTTACTTTTTAAAGTCTGTTATTACTGCACTTCACCAGAACCTGGAATCTACAAGTGACTAGTGCATAGGGATTTTGATATATTTAAGTCCTTGCTATATTTTCAATCATGCAAGTTGTAGCAATGTTGTCAGGGGTTAGTAATACAGTACATTCCTGAGTCCTGAGTAAGAATGAGACCTGAAAGGCAGCCTCATGATACAGAGATAATTATGCTAGAAACACTCACTACTGGTATCTTCTTGCTCTTTCCAATCCTTCAGTTCATCCTGATCTTTACAGTGATCCAGTACAGGCCCATCACCTATGGCACCTACGTGTACCCTCAGTGGTCTCTGGCCATCGGCTTCCTCATGGCTCTGTCCTCGGTCATATGCATACCCATTTACGCGCTCTATAAGATCGCCATGTCTCCTGGCGCCACCTTCTGGGAGGTACAGTAGATGTCATTGTCTGTAGAACACAGTCCAGTACTCCAGTAAAGCAACTCAAGATTCCAACTAAACTCTCCATATCATTATCTTTCTGTCTGTCTTTCTTTCTGTCTGTCTTTCTTTCTGTCTGTCTGTCCAGCGGTTGAAGTTCTCCCTGAAGCCCGATCCCAACTGGGGCCCCGCCCTGCAGGAGCACCGCAAGGGCCGCTACGCCTCAGGGCCGGACGGCGTGGAGGTCTGCCCCCTCAAGGAGGACCTGAAGGAGAAGGAGAAGGAGGAGGAAAAGGAGAAAGAGAAGGAGAAGGAGAAGGAGCCTGAGAACGACAAGGAGAAGGAGAAGAAGGAGGAGATCAACGTCACCATCCAGGGCAGTAATGGCTCCACACACAACCCCACGCCCAGCGCATAGAGTCACCGGTCACAGCGTGGCACGGCTCGGCCCTGGCACTGTTGCTCTCTCTCTCTCTCATGATGCCACATCACCATGCCGGGCATCTCCATGTTCACTGCAGCAAAACCTTTACATATTGTAAGGGCTTTCTTATTTTTAACCTCTAGTGATATGAATTGGTTGTCATCCAAAATGTTTTTTTTTCTTTTCCCGTTATGGTTTGCATAATTTAATGCAGGTTTTTTGTATAAAAAAAAGAAATTGAAAAAGACCGAAAGCATTCGTGAGCATATGCAAGAGGGAGAGAAGAGGTGTTGCAAACCTACTGTATGTATATTCTGTAGCGCAATCTTTTTTTTGTTTTTACCATTATGTTTCGTCATCTACCGTTTTGGCAGTGATAGCAGTAGCACAGATCACAGCAGCTTATGGAAGCGACAGTTTGTACCTTAAATAGCAATAGTTGCTGGTCAGTTGAAAGGTGGATACCAAATTTTCTTTGTGTCAGCACAAGAACCGCAGTCATTGCATCCATGTAGGGATCCTAGTCTGCTTTGTCCATTCTACAGGTATTGCCCAGCTACTTTTTCCAGGGTCTGACAGAACAGTCAACACCTGCTTTAATGGCATCCCATGGCAAAAAAAGAAACATAGGGGCTAAGCAGAAATTATGGTTGTGGTCCTAATGATAGTGATATTTGGCCTGTTGAGCATCTATGATGTAGCCAACCATAAACAAGCACAAATCATACAAAGGACATTTGGCTTCGCCTTTTTAAACAGTGTAGCTTCACTCATCCAAGCACATGGCTTATCAATACCCACTCTCAGGGTTCTACACACTAATGAAATCCATTTTCAACACCTCGTTAATTGATTCCATGTTGGTTTACTTTTGGCACTAAACTAAATAGGGACGAAAAGGCAGTTTTTGGTGGTGTGTGTGTGTGTGTGGGGTATTGCTTTAGCTGCAGCACACTACAGTAAGTGCCAACTTCTCCTAGTCTTCCAGGCATCTCTGTATGAAATGCAAAGTTGGATTTACCTTTGAAGGTTGTGTTTCACTGGTGGATGATCTGACAAGCATCTTGAATATCTTTGTGTGTAAAGTAAACAGATGCGATGGCAGGCACTGGTTGCATGTTGTGTCACTCTGAGGGTGAGGAAAAGAAGGAGGCATGTTACCAAAAACATGTTCAACGTGCACAAACTTTTCCATCAATATGGCCCAGCTGTATGGTAGGATGTATGTAGCTTTCTTTCTGTCTTTCTCTCCACTGAGAAGACTTGTACTTGTATGTGTCCCTGACATGTGGCTGTTTTCAGAGCTGAGCCAATCACTGTGGCATTGGACACAGAACAAGCTAGCACAGGAAGCCAGGTTAGGAGAGATGCGAGGGCCTCAGCATTTCTAATTCAATAGTCAAATGTACATCTCTGTTGCATTGTGAGCTCAGTCAAACCATTGTTTTTCTTACAGTATTAGGAAGTAATATGTCCACTTTGTGAGGAACCTACAGTATGTTAGACTGCAGCATGTTTAGAAATAACAGTAATGTTTACCATTCCTCATCCATGACTTGATTTTTTTTTCTTTTACTTTTTATTTGGGGTTGCCTGAAGATTTCATCTTTAGACAATATCTCTCCACGTTAAGACCTTGGGTTGAGGCGTATGTACCAGACTGCTGGAAATAGGTTTTTGCAGTAAAGCCTCTTCTCTTTGTTTTTATCCTGTAAAACACTCTTGTAGCCTAAAGCTGCAGCACAGGGGCTATGTCATAGATATGGTCCTAAAGCTGCAGCACAGGGGCTATGTCATAGATATGGTCCTAAAGCTGCAGCACAGGGGCTATGTCATAGATATGGTCCTAAAGCTGCAGCACAGGGGCTATGTCATAGATATGGTCCTAGAGTTCTGGCCACAAACTGTGAAGAGAGAGAGGTAGACCATGCAAAGCAGCTGCTAGAGAACTAGAGAACTATGAACTGATTTAAATGACCGTTTTTAATCTTATAACAGCACATCTCTGTAAATAATACTCAATATCCATGTGACTGACCGTATAAAGGTCAGGATCCTCTGGTAGTAGTGGATGTTATCTGTACATTTTTATGAAGTGTATCTCTATGGAAGTATCATGACAAGTTATATCAGATGTCTAAAAATATGAATGCAAAAAAAGACAAAAAAAAAAAGAAAAAAAAAAACAAACAAACAAACAAACAAAAAGAACTTGCAGTCCAACAGGAGGCATCGGACTCTCAGGGGAGTAGTTAGTGGTTTGACTCTTTGTTTCGTTTGAACTCAAAAAGCACAACACTCGTTGTAAGCCCTAGAGACTCAAGCTTTACTTCAGATTGGGAGGATCCAGAGTGGAGGAAGATGAGAGTGGATTTGTACCTTTTTGGACCATGAGTGTATGCGCGTGTGTGTGTGTGTGTGTGTGCGTGTGTGTGCGCATGTGTGTGTGCGTGTGTGTGTGTGTGTGTGTTTGTGTGTGTGTATAGAGGTCCTGGGGGCACTTGAGGATGTTATTGGTAGCATTTTTTACTTGTCCTCATTGTGATGGAAAGCACACATCATTCAGGCTGAGAGCAGCCCCAATGCAGATTGCAATGAGATAAGGGCAGGGTGTACGGAGACTTGATGGTATTACAATGTTGCTTATCCACTGTAACGACACATTTGTCTGGTGCCAATGGTTGTCAGAAGGTTCACTTGGGCTGTCTTTTTCCTCTCCTTAAATTTACAGGCAAGCTGTTCACTTGCAATCCTACTTTTACTAGAGTAGCGATCTTGAGAATCATTGCCATGCAATTGCATCCTAGTCCTTTCTGTCCTGGTACTTTTCTCCTTGGCTATCAGTTTCTTGTACAGTAATGTAAAGAAAAATAATCAAACCAGTTTATGTATGTGTTTCTTGTCTTAATTGAGGAAGGTTTGAGTCAACGTTACTTTGGGGGGAGGGTGTGGGCAGGCAGTTTGTTTTTTTTCTTTTTAATTTTTGCTCTTGTAGTGATGTAACTGGTGTTCAGTGTAATATGTGCTTTGTGTAGTTGTTATCCTACTGCTGACAATGGTTAGATCAGTATAGACTTCATGTAATTCTAATCAAAATGTAACTATTCATGTTGTCATTTAACAAACACAGTCTACCTTTAAAATAGATTTCTTTCCTTTTCATTTTTTATGTACAGATACTTAAAAATCTAGAAAAACTTTTTTTCTGTCTGATTTTAACCATTTTTTATCCATGTTCAGTTGTTCTAAAAGCCAGCTGATATCAAAAGTATTGCCAAACTGTGGATTGAAACTTGAAACACAAAGGAAGTCTTTTTAACAGTGTGGTGTATGATAGCTCCTGCGACTCCAGTGAAATGCTATTGGAGAAACGCTGAAATACAGAGGGCGTGGATGTAGATTACCAGCCAACAGTGTTATACCTCCTGCACAGTATACATGCAGTCTCATAGCACTGAAGTTAAGCATGGGGCAGTTCCACTGATAAATGTTCGTTTCTGATTCAAATTCATCCTGTTTTTCTGACAACAAAGATCCATTGTATTTTTCAATACATGTACTTTAACAATATATGTCCTGAGCAAATTGGTGCATTAGAGATCAATTTAATGCATGTTTATGGAAATGTTTTGACATTAATGCCATGGTCGAACAAGCTATGTGTATGGAAAAAAGTGAGGTTTTAATGTAACAGTATTAATAGGAAGAATTTAATCAGAAGCATTGTTGTGAAGAGACTCTCACTAAAACAAGATAGTTTGTGACAATATGTATTGATGGGCAACTTGACATACACTTCCATGTTTTCAATGAACTGGAAAAAAAAAATATTCCTCCATTACCTCACTGTGTGTAGTGTGTAATACCTATCACCAGCTCTATAACCTGACAGCATACTTCTACTAAAACTGTGAATTCCAATGAGGTTTTTCTGTTTGCAAACAGAAAACTCTGCACACATTTAACTACAGTACTATATCATTATCATGTATCAGCACTTTAAAAACACAACACATCTTATATCTCCAAGCAAAATGAATTAAGACACCCAGAAATGGTTCTTTCCCTCTTGTTAAAATGCCTTTACAAATGGTTTGTGTACACTACTGTATAAGTATTGGTAGGGCATTTTGTGATGCCAATGTAAGTCAATGGGATGGGGGTAACAAAGCACAAATGGGACAAACACAGACATTTTATCAAACATATCTAACCATGTCTTTTGAACCTTAGGGCCAAATTGCATTGAAATTGTCTTAGTCATGTCAGCTGTATATCTTAAAATGCTCAATTACAAATGATAAATAAAGTTTATTTTAAAGATCATTTTTGACCACGTTTTTGTTTCATGATTACAGCTAGTAACTCTTGTGTGGTTAAGTTCTGTGAAATGACAGCACATCTGCCTGCCCACAATGCTGTTCTCTACGTACAGTATTGTGTCATATTATATCCACAATATTCCTGAGCCAACAATGGGTGTCGTCATGACACCTCAGTATTCAGTAATCCAATTTTCTATTTTCGGCCGGTTTTCTATTTCTGGCCGAACCGGTCACTCCACGCTATGTGCTCTGTATATTTACCAAAACAGTTCATAACACATTAAGAGTGATTGTGCTGGTGGCTCAGTGGTTAGAGTCAAGTCAAGTCAAATCACTTTATTTGTATACAACAGGACAACAGGCAGTTGACCCAAAGTGCTTCACAGGTAAGGCAGAGAGGTAGTTAATTGTACACACATAGGTAAAAGAGGAGCCCAGAATTATAATAGAATAAAAAGGATTTAATAAAATATAAGTGCAAGTAACAAGGCATACAAGATGAATTCAAACAAAATAGAGATGAAGTGCAATAAATAAATAAGCATTCATAAAAACAATTAAAAAAAACAGTAAAACATGCAATTGAAAAGCATAAAAGTAAATAAAAATAATAAAATAACATAAAAGAGCAAAGGAAAGTGTAGGAGAGAGAAGAGGTAGGTCTTTAAGTTGGATTTAAAACCAGCAACTGTGGGACTTGTGTGGAAGGGTGTTCCAGAGCCTCAGGGCAACTTTTGAAAAGGCCCGGTCGCCTCTTATTTTAAGTCTTGAATGAGGGACTGTGAGAAGCTGTTTAGAAGAAGACCTGAGTGACCTAGGTGCATAGTAAGGGGATAGCTTTAAGGGGTTAGTCCATTTAGGGCTTTAAAAACAAAAAGTAAAAATGTAAAATCTATTATATGCTTTACAGGTAGCCAGTGCAACTGAGCCAGGACAGATGTGATGTGATCTTTCTTCTTAGTGCCTGTTAAGAGTCTAACAGCGGCGTTATATACCATTTGCAATCTGGAATGTTAGATTGGGTCATGCCTGTATATAAAGAGTTACAAAAGTCAAGCCTTGAGATGATAAAAGCATGGATAAAAATGTCAAGATCATTGTGAGTTAAAAAGGACTTTAACCAGAGACTTTCTAATGTGGAGACACAGCACTCAAAAAATACTCCATAGAAATGCATGGGGCTAGTTTGTCACGCCAATATGGGCGTTGTCTACACAAATCCCACCCCTTCCTCGGCAAAACGTTGACATGTGAATACATTGAGCCAATCATGTGGTGTGATGTGAATACATTGAGCCAATCATATGGTGTGTTGTGAAGACATCGTGCCAATCATGTGTTGTGATCTCACCGCTGGAGCAAGATTGGTGTCGTGAAGCCTTGCGCACGCGCATTTCTGCTGAAATGGATGCCCAACAAGTGCCCAAAAAGCGTTGTCAAATGGCCGCCGAGTGGAGGGACTTGCCTAAAAGGACTTTGCTTTAACTTAGCCACACTACTGATTTGTTTGTTGAAATTAAGTGAGCTGTCCAATAAAACACCTACATTTTTGACCACACTGTGCAGGATGGCAAACAGGGGACCATGCATTACTTAGGTTGGTGACAGAGCATTGGGAGCCAAATAAAATTACTTTGGTTTTGCTATTGTTAAGTTGAAGAGAATTACTGGCCTTCCAGGATTTAATGTCGTCAAGGTAGTTAAAACAGTTTCTTTAGTGTGCAGATGCTATCAGGTGTGAGTACAACGGTGTGTCGTCTGCATAACAGTGATATTGAATATTATGCTTCTGCAGGATAGAACTGAGAGGCAGCATGTAGAGAGAGAATATAAAAGAGGACCTAAAATTGATCCTTGAGGGACACCACAGTTAATAGCAGCAGAAGATGAAGAAGGATTGTCCAATTGTCCAAAATCATATATACATATAAGTCCTATCTTTCAAATAGGAGGTGAACCAGCTTAACACTGGGCCCCCCCCAAGCCAACTGTGTGTGCCAGGCATTTTAGTAAGATGTCGTGGTCAATCGTGTCAAAGGCAGCACCGAGATCAAGCAAGAACAGCAACGCATGGGAGCCAGAATCAACACAAAGCAGAATGTTGCACCTTTAGCAGGGCAGGCTCTGGGCTGTGCAGAACTCTAAAACCAGATTGAAATTTATCCGAGGATATTAAAATTGTTCAGGAAAGATGAGAGCTTTCAGTAAGGTCAAGGCTGGGCTTCTTTAGCAGTGGTTGAACGATAGTGTGCTTAAAGCTAGAGGGGGCAATTCCATTTGTTAGGGAGCTGTTGACTCTGGCTAAAATGAAGGGGCAGATGATAGTAAAAACATTTTTAAAAAGTCGAGAGGGAATCACATCTGAGGGATAGTATGTGGGCTTCATGTGAGAGACCACCTCAGACAGCTTAGATGAGGATACTGGTAAAAAATGCTGGAGATGGCTGACTGGATAAGGCATCTCTGGAGGAGCGGAATCAGGAGAGGAGATGTTGGCTCTTATTTGATCAGTTTTGTCCATGAAGAAATTTAAGAATTCCTTACAGATTTCAGGAGAGTAGACAGTAATAGTGGTAACAGCAGGATTTAAAATAGAATTTATGGTTGTAAATAACACTCTAGGTCTGTGGGCCTGTTGATTTATTAAATTGGTAAAACAAATCTACCTTGGCCTTTTTCACAGAGTTGATAAAGCTTTAAGCGATCTCGCAGGATTTGATAAGAGACCTGAAGTTGATCTTTCTTCCATTTACACTCTTCCCCTCTACAGGCGCGTCCAAGAGCATGAATGGAGTCATTCAACCAAGGAGTTGCAGTGTTGGCCTTGGGTTTGTTTTATTTTTAAAGGGGCTGCATGATTCAAGGTTAAAGTCTTGGCCCCACATGCCCAAGGGCATCGGTCCAAAACCCAGCTCAGACTGGGACATTATGTTGCATCATATACATGCGCTATATATAATACATATAATATGTAAAGCGACCTTGGGTTTGAGAAAGGCGCTATATAAAATAAACGTATTATTATTATTATTATTATTAATAATATATACATGCAGAGTCCTTGCCCTTCACCTCTAAAGTCTTGTCTGGCACAGTGGCAGTGACCTTGCTGTAAGCTGCCTCAGTCACAGGTTCAAAGACCTGCTGGACTCAAAGAAGGACCTGAGGCTGACAGATGAGAGCGACACCTGGAACAGGTGCGACAGCCAGGATGGATATAGGTGAGGAGCAGTGTGGACAAAGATATTATTTCAGGACTTTCAGGCCCCATTGAGTACATTTTTGTTCAAATTCAACATACAGAACTACAGGCTATTAGCCTGGAAAATCCAGACCCTGATAATCTAGGAAGATTAAGGGTCTGGCAAAGAACAATGTAATGGCCCAACTCGAGGGGCGGCAACAAGCATGCATTTAAAAATCTCACTACACGCAATTGGATAACACTAGACCATGTTTACTCTGAATGATTTCGGACTTCGACGCAATCGGATAACACTACGACCAATGTGTACTGTCCTCCAACGTTGCAGTGCTGTCTTCATCAGTTTAGCTGGTTCCCCGGAATGTTGGGGTAAAAGTAACGTGCATCATTGCTCTTTGCCAGAGTTCCATCTGTTCCATCCATTCCATTGCGCTCTTGCAAGAACTCTGGATTTCCAGGGTAACAGGCTATGGTCACATGTACTAAATACATAGCCTTACTGATCAGGGCCACCTGGCCATCTTTGATTTACCTGGCTTAAGCAATAGCTGATGGGAAAACTCATTTAGGTTTGAGAAGCGTAAAATATCAAGTTCCTGTGAGGCCCTCTGATAAAAATTGAAATTAAATTTGCTTTTCTTAAATGCAAGCATTGTTGGAAACACAAGGGGTTTGATGTAAAAAACACAAAACCTCTGCGGTGATAATACTTTATGACATGACACTTCCATGACATTATTTAATCAATGTACCATTTCACATGAAAAGGAACATGAGACAGATTAAAGAGAATGTTGTGTTTATTCACATTCTATTAATCCACAATTCCATTGCATTTACAACATAATCACATTCTGCTTTTACACATAACAAATGCCTTGTCTTAGTTTGTGGTTTGTTGTACATTTGTAGTAAACATTTTTACGTTGAATGCAAACTGCACAATAAAATCACTCCTCTACCTGCAATGACAGTGGAAAGTTTCTTTCTAGTGCAAGTAACCACATGCCTATACCCAACCCAAACAAACTGATCACTAATATAATCACTTGGCGTCTGAATGCATGGCTGGCTTCACATGTAAACTCCCTGACTGCTCAGTGCAATGTCCCTTCAGGGACCCTCCAGGGTCAGGAGGGACTAACCAGTCTGTCGCCCTGGGGAAGGCCCAGACGCCTGGCCACACTCTGCCCCCTGTTGGCCGGTTTCTGGGACACAGGTGGACAGGGCACCATGGCATCCAGGGACAGCTCGCTAGCCAGACGGCACTCCATGACCCCACTGGCGCGAGGGAGTGGGTGCGTGGAGGCATCCGTGCAAGATGACCGCACACCCTTCCCTGACTGAAGTGACCACTGTTTGAGTCTGTCACACACCGGGTTAGCGTCCAGAGAGAGACCACCCTGTTGGCCCTCTCCCACGATCGCACACTGCCCGATCCGCAGCTCTGAGGGACTGGAGGAGTTGAGCAGGGGCGGGAGGCTCGGTTCCCCAAGTCTGGAGCCTCCACGCCTGAGACGGGGGAATGATGTGTCTCGGCTGCAGCCCCCCTCCCTCCCCCACTCTGGGGCCTCTGGGGAGAGCGACCCTGGGAGACGAGAAGCCAAGTGGTCCAGGGTGGGGGGTGATCCTGGTGTCCTGCCTGGGTGGGCAGCACTAAGCTGGGCTCCAGGAGTGGAGGCTGGCAGACTCGGAGAGGACGGGGGCCTGGGGAGAGGCTTCTTTGATGCTGATGGAGGCGCTGGATTGCGGTACATCCCTAAATCATTGACATGGCGTTCTGTCCTTTGTCTGCAAGAAAAACTCATGTTAACTCCACTGAAGTAAATCAGAGACAGTCAAAAATGAATACAAAAGTTATTAATCAGTAGTAAATACATTACTACATAAATACAATACATTACAGGAAGAGCAGCATCTATATCATTGCAAGGAAACCTGTAACAGCAATATAGGAATCTCTTCCTACAGCAAGTTTATTACAAAAAAGAAATTAAATGAACTGCTTGCACCCTGTGAGTGGGGTGACCCAGTATGAGGGCCAGTGATAAGCGGGCCGTCTAACCTGGAGAGCCCCTGAGAGGCAGCCTTATCAGGAGAGGCCGCGCCGCTCATCTGGGGCTGCCGCTGCAGGTCCATCTGGATGACTTTCCTCTGCTCTCTCAGCTCTGCAGGAGCCCGCAGGGGATGGGGGTGGAGGTGGGGGGTGGGGATGTGTGGAGGAGAGTGGAGAAGAAAGGACAACAGCACACTGTGATGCTACAGTCATTACAGTCGCATAACAGTCGCATCAAGCTAGCCTTTCACAACAGCCCCAGCGCCGCACCACAATACCCCAGTGATAGACAGGCAGCCCATGCAGCCCCACTCTCATTTCCCCACTCTATGGTGAGAGGGAGGGAGGGAGGGAGGGAGGGGGGGGGTTTCCATTAAAACGGAAGAACTCATTTCGCTCTCGATTTTCCCCCCCTTTCTCCCTGAGATTGCTGCTATAGGCTGTGTCTCTGGCAGGTTGACAAGCTCTTAATTTAGCCGCATTAGGAGCCAGAGGAGCACTGGCGTGCTGACAGCGCCCCAGCCGAGGCTACTGCCGGCAGCCGGGAGACGGGCGCAGGCTCTGCGCTAATGAAAGATCGGAGCGGGAGATCCACAGACAGACAGACAGACAGACAGACAGTGGATCTAAAGGCCCAGTGTGGAATGGGCGGGAGGGCCTCGGGGAAGCCATGGTTTGGAATCCTAATAAGATTCCACTGGTCCAAACATTCTGGGAAAGGGACATGCAGCTTACAATGTGCCTGACAAGGAGGCTGACCAAGGCCACTATAAACCTGTGTGGCATTATGTGGCATTTTCTGTAAAAGTTCAAAACAATACAGTTTTTTTTTGTCCACCACATATCCATACAAGGCAGGAAACATCTGTCTTTATGCTTTTTTACAGTGCACAGAATACAGGGTTCTCTTCAGCAGTAAACCACTAGATGGTAGTGAAAACCTATTCAGGCACATGGATGCCTATACATACTAAAAACTCACTGACAATAGACAATGTATTTCATGCCCCCATTAAACATTTAGGATGTCAGTATTCAGGGATGTCAATCTCGTTGATGTAAAGAAAGTATGTATCAAAGGAGAACAATTTAACACTGAATGTGAATAAAGTTTCATGTAACACTGATTATAATGATTACAGACAGGACTGAGGTTTGGGTAGCCATTGTGGTTGGCATACTCACCTGTTACAGTGGGCTCCAGGGGTTCCCCACCGTCCTGGCTGTGATGGGCCTGCTCTACACATTCCTACAATAAATCACAGGCCAACATCTTTAGTTCACAGAGCACCACACTAGCATACTAACCTCTTGTTCAACCAACACTAAACCAATGCTGTCAAATTTAAAACTCGTCACAGACTTCCAATAAAACAAATAGGTACAGTAGGAGTCCAACGGATAGGATTATGAGAAGGTGTCATAAGGGCTCCTAACTATGGGGCTATTTCTGTTCTGGATAAGCATACACTACCATTAATCTAAAAAAAAAAACATACCACTCACTCTCACACACACACACACACACACGTCCGCCATTAACACAGCGTGTAGGCAAAACCACTAAATGATTCCCCAGCAGTGTTTCATGAGTATCTGGACTCCTATAACGACCACAGGCTCGACCACAACTCGACCCAGACAGTCATGAGCGAGCCAGCGTGTCCAACACACTATATCACCAATGGCAGGCCGGCACCATTAAACCCAACACAAACCCAACACAAACCTCTCTGCCCGTCTGTGCCTTTTATTTGCTTTGAGGTATTTGTGTGAGGTCTCGGCCTGCCAAAGACGTATCATGCCTGCCCGTGTCATGCCTCCACTGTCTGGCAGCAGGGTGTTGAGTACGCAACCGAACGTGGCAGGGTGAACCGTCTCGGCTTTTCGCAAAACAAACAAACAGGAGCGATCTCTACGCCTCGAAGAGGCTATTCATTTAAGACGTGTGGTCGCACCACCGCATGGCGGCCTGCGTAGCAGGGAGGGGGAAAAAGCAAGCAGAGCATCGTTAACATGAGCCTGTGGATGACTGGAGAGGGGGAGTGGAGCGTCTCACTCTCCCTCTCTCAAATAAAACGGCCTGTAATTTACTTGCCATGGCCATAAAGAGAGCCTTGCTCTTGTTGCTCTCGCGCAGTGGCTTGTCTTTAGGCTATCTTAAATGCTGTGTTAAAAGAAAAGTGGAAAATATTTTCCAAGAGTTGGTCATGGAGGCTTTGGGGCCAGATTTTCTCGTTACGTTTTTTACACAAGTGGATAATGCAAATGGGAGGATTTCGAAATTTGTCCGGAGGGATCTCCAAAAAATCTCACACAAGAAGCATGACAAAGCACATCTGGCAGGAATCACAGTCTTTGCACCATGCAGATATCTGTGTGTGGCAACTGCGTGCGATTTAAAAGAAATGTTTTGCCTCGTACAGTATATATTTAAGTACATCCACAGATCTAAGAACAGGAGTGTCTCTCTCTCTCTCACTCTCTCTGTATATATGTGTGTGTGAGAGACAGAGACAGAGAGAGACAGATAGAGAAAGAGAGACTGACTGTGTTGTGTGTGTTCACGCCCAATATAGTCTGAATACAGTATATCTAAATGTTGTGCCAGTTTGTGTATGTGAGTGCATTTGCAATGTACGTATGTATACATGTGGAGTGTGTGCATATATGTATGCACATGTGATGCACATATTAATGTAAGCATGAGTACAGTATGTGTGTTCATGCCCAGCAAACAGTGGGAGTCTACCGTGTGCTTTTAAGTTGTGTGTGTATGTCAGTCTGTGCACGTGTGTGTGTGTATATGTGTGTGTGTGTGTATGTGTGTGTGTGTGTGTGTGTGTGTGTGTGTGTGTGTGTGTGTGTGTGTGTGTGGGTATGTGTGTGCATCGTGTGCCAGACACGGGGAGATAGATCCCCCATCTGCTTGGCAGCCAAAAAGCCCACATCTGTTCTTTGGCTGTGTCCTGACTCCTGAGCCAGCACGGAGAGGAGGGGAGGGGAGAGGAGGAGAGGGAGCTGGGCACGGGCTGCAGCAGTGCTCACAGAGTGTAGACTCTCTACAGTAGAGGCCTGGAGAGGCCCTGGGTGAGCAAGAGAGAGAGAGAGAGAGAGAGAGAGAGAGAGAGAGAGAGTAAATTACGGCAGAGCACTCTCACATTGTGCAGTTGGCGAGGGGAAAAAAAAAAAAAAAAAAAAAAAAACCTGCGCCCTCCATGGGCTAAATTTATATCAGGGCCCTGATGAACGACTCTAAGCAGGAACATCTGGCAATGTGCAGACCAGGAACACAATAAGGTGCGCTTCGTACGGAAGGCGGCGGCAGTGTTTCCAGTCGGGGGGCAGAGCCACACTTGAATAGCTTCGGGGGGACTTCAGTGTACCACAACAACAACAACTTTATTTATACCCAACAGATGGGAGGCAGAGTTTGGATCTGAAACTAAGTGACCACCAGTGCGAGGTAAATCTCGGCAGATTTTCTAAAGAGACTGCGTGCCGTTGGCAGCCTGCGGAGGCTTAGGCCGCCCGCCGTCTCGCTATCTCTTCTTCCGCACAGGCCGGCCATGGGGAAACGAGCAAACGCACGCGGAAAAGCAATAAGGGGCCAGTGGCCTGGCCAAGGCCGGCACTGGTGAAAAGTGACCTCTAGCAGTTTTTGCCTGTGCTCCGCAATCTAAAAGTGTTCTCCCCTGCTACAATCCCAGAAATAAAAACCTAAAGAAACTCACTAAAGAGGACATTCTCTTGAGAAAATCCCCGACTTTACGCAAACAAAATATAATTGTCTTTCCTGCCTTGACATCTTACTAGAACTGAGATATCTCTAAGGTATTTGGGCATTTAGAGGCTGAAATTGTGCCACACCTCACCTGCAAAGACTGAACTTCCATTTTCAAAGCTTCACAGTCTTCCATGAGCACTGATCTGTTGAAAGAAAACAGCTAATTTCCTGCTCCAAACACGGCATGCCTTCTGAAAAGCCTCATGCACATGAATTAGTGAATGTGAAAGTATTCCAACAGCGAGAGAATGAAGTGGGTGACACAGAGAAGCAGGCATGTGTTTCTCATTTGGGCCTTACTTTGTTAACCACCACTCTCATTCTCTCTTGTGTGATGTGTGTGTCTTACACAACCACACACACACACATTTGCATGCACACAGAGTTGCAAGCACAAACACACACGCACACGCACACACACACACACACGCGCACGCACACGCACACGCACACACACACACATTTTGCATACTGCATAAACAGTAATAGAAATAATGGTTGTAGTTACTGTACATAAATGAAGGATTACTAACTGTAAAAACATGCAAAAACTACTATGAGGGGGATACTGCCACTTTTTCACAGTAGCAGTGAAATGAACGTCTTCAGAGATGGTTATGTGTATAGGGCTGCCAGTGCCTATGTTTGGGTTTGAAATTCCAGATGGTACTCCCCTCATCCATGGACTTTATTAACTGGACTCCATCATCTCAGGGTTGGGGGACAACTGACCTACTTGTTATGTTATGTAACCACTGTAGTTTCTTCCATCTCCTCACGTTGTCTCTTGCAGACCCCAGAATCTTGCATATGCCAGGGGTCTGGCATTCATTTTCTCACAATAGGGGCTTTTGTTTGGGGCTGAGCGAAGGATCTAGCCTGCTCTGCTCAGCTCAGTTCTGTTCAACCTTCCTCATTGATACTCTTATTGAGCCACACCCCAACGCCTGCATTCCCCAACACAGACCCTCATGATGAAGTCCTCCACACAGAGGCCGAGAGACAGAGAGAGAGAGAGAAGGGAGAGGGGGGTGGATGGGGAGAATGGCAAGTGTGCGTGTGTGAGGGAGAAAGAAACTCTTACAAAAGACATCACAGTACAGTGAAGACAGATTGAGGCTGAGAGAGGAGGGATATGGAGGGGAAAAACTGTTAATGAGAACAGAGAGGAGAAAGAGAGGGTGAGACAGCAGGGTGATGGAGAGATGCAGACAAAGAGAAACAGATGATACAAACTGATGGCAAGAGAACAGAGAGAGAGAGAGAGAGAAAGAGAGAGAGAGAGAGAGAGAGAGAGAGAGAGAGAACTGAAAATATAAATTGGGAGAAAAACAGGATAAGACTGAAGGGATGTGAGGATGAAGAAACAAAGAAAACAGGGATGTGTTGATGGGTAAATCAGAGATCCCTTAGGCAGCGACCAGCAGGCATAGTGGCGACTGTGACAGTCCCCTGCATGGCATGTCAACACCAAATCCACTGTGTCAATTTAGTGCCCTTACTGGGCCTTCAGTGGTGACTGATTCAGAGCGACAGCCGTGGTTTAGAGTCTCTTTAATCTTTGACTTGCACGCATAGTGTGCAAGAAGTGGCATATGGTGGCATATGGGGGTTGGGGGCAGTAAAGATGAAGCGGAGAGCGAGGAGCAGCTCCAGAGGCCACTGCCCCTCTGTCACTGTTTATACAATAAGGAGACCAGGCGGGCGCTCGGTAAACTTTAGGCCATGCCAGACTGGAGGAGCTCAACCATGAGGAATGTGACGGAGGGGAAAAAAACAGGCTGACTTGAAGCATTCGTGCAACATCTCAGTGCCAGACTGGAGAGGTCTGTGTTCTGTAGATAGGGGCTCTGAGACCCCGCCAGGACTGTCACTCACTGGAGATGGGAGACAACCTTGTCCACATGGGCGACGTTCAGCTTGGTCTTTACAGACTCGATCTCCTCCTCCAGGCTGGAGGCGGAGGAGAGCCGGGAACTGGACCTGAGGGAAACCCATGACATTGTTCCACTCGAGTCAAACTGCCAACAGACTTGGATTTCTTTTCCATAATCAAGCATTTACGCAATGTTTATGTTAGGTAAGGAAACCAGACTGACCTACTTCCATTTTGGCTCTGTTTGGACTGGGGTCTGCTAGGTGTGTCCCTGTTTTCCACAGAGCTTCTGGGACTCTTGGAGCCACTGCCAAGGGCGTAGCTGACCACGCTAGGGCTGTAGCTGGACAGTGCAGTATCTGCATCCCTATAAAACACACATACTGTAAGACTCAGCAAACCATATGATGGACAGGTGGATTTACTCAAGAGGGATCTCTAATACATACCTATTTAAGCTCTTTTTAAAAACATTAGCAGCTCTTAACAGGTGTAGATGAGGGTGACAAACACAAATGGCCAGTCTGTGTTGTAGGCAGAATTCCTTTGTGCTATTACCATACATTTTTTTATTCTGGATTTTTTTTTTAGCTGTAACAGTAGCCAGCGGGTTCAGCAAACCATGACACCTTATGCTATCAACAGATGCTAGCACACACAGATTTTAGCCTCCCTGCTAGCATGCCCGAGGCTGCATTTTCATGTCCAGTAAAAGGCTGTCTTTTTGTCCAAACAACCAAATATAGTTTTCTCCTGGATTGGGGGTCTCCAGCAAAAAGAAGAAAAAAAGTTAATGCCCCAGAAAGGCATCTGAGAGAGACAGTGGAGCAAAATCAAGCCTACATCACTCATTCCCATGGATAAAGGGCCACTGTTCAAATGTATCTTGAGGGGATGTACGGACACTCAGGCCCTTGACAGAAGGCTTTCAGTCCAGCTTTTGCACACCATTGCTCCTTCTGTTGGACTCGAATGAACAAGCAGTAGAGTTACACACACACACACACACACACACACACACACACACACACACACACACACATACACCCACACACACACAAAAGTATGCAGCTGCACACACACGCTCGCATGCACGCAGACGAACGGTTAATTCCAGCCGTGTGTTGTGATGGTGGTGGTGGAGGAGGTTGATGTGTGGCTCCAGCAGTCTGGGGTTGTGCTGTGGAGATGGCCATGTTTTTCAGATTAAAGCACTGGAGCAGCACAGTGCAGCAGAGCTGAGCAACATAGTGCCCACAATACACAACCACACCACACCACACCACACCACACCATACCACACCACCACTGCCACCTCTGCCTTCATCACAAGCCAACCTCTCCAGCCATGAAACGAGCCCTTACACTTACCAGCTGTGTCTCTCTCTCTCTTGCTCTCTCTGTGTCTGTGTGTGTGTGTGTGTGTGTGTGTGTGTGTGTGTGTGTGTGTGTGTGTGTAAAGGTGTTTTTATAGGACCAGGGCCAAGGAACACCAGAGGGATATAATTATATTAATTCTATAATTCTATAATTCAATGTCAGGTTTGCCATAGATAATTAGATTTCTGTCAAAGTTACATTACTATAGACACTACACTACTATAAACAGTCAGTGATATATATATATCATTGCCCCACTAGAGTTGGCACAAATTACTATTGACACAACAATTGCAATATTGTGTATTATCAGTAATAGCATTTCATAACATCGCCTTTGTATGACAGCTGTAAGCAACAAGATAAACACAACTTAGAGGCTGTAGAACTAAATTGCCTAATGCTAATAGCCTAAATTGCAAGACAGAGACGAAAAACATCCTTTGAAATGTAAAACACTCCACATGGACACCTGGCAAAGCATGAGTTTAGGTACACCTGGACACAATAGATTCATGTTCACAGAAGTCTAAAGCTGGGACTGATTCTTTGTGATGAAGAAAGGGGAATGAGTCACTGCTGAAGAGGGGGTGGTGGACTGTGGGATGTGTGTGTGTGTGTGGGGGTTGAATAATGACAGAAACAGAGGCCACATTGTGGGTGCTAGCAGAGATCAGTAAGCGGCTTAGAGGTGCTTAAAGCAAAGGGAGGAGATCTAATCGCTTCAACAAAGATGGCTTAGAAGACCCCAAACATCAAAAAGCAGGAGAGACGCGAGAAAACGCGCCATGTTTTCACATAAATAAGAAACCTATTGAGAACCAGCTTCTTTGGGACTGATAAATTGCCTACATGTGAAATACACTGTACACACACACACACACACACACACACACACACACACACACACACACAGATACACAGAGTCTTTGAGGTTCTCAGTTCCTGCTCCTGATTGTTATGCTAGTTTCCACCAGAGATTTAGGGAGCCCTTTTGGGACGCTTTTAAGACCATTCGCTACTGATTCAGTCAGGGTATGGTCCTCTTTCAAAGACGCATTCAGCACACCCCCCGTCCACATAATGGGACAGGTGCAGCTCGGCTGCGGATGGCCAAAACAAATCACTGAGACAATAGCGAGGAGACGGACCACACAAGAGGGGAGAGAAGAGTTCCAAAAAAAGAAAAGAATGCAAAAACTAAACGCCCCCCAAAAAAAAAAAAAAAAAAACCAAACTGCCAACCATCTCTGTTAAATCGGCTCACTATCAGAGGCTTAGACGCCACTGGCCGGTTCTGAGAGCTCACGGTGACCACGCCTCAACAGCTTCCTGCTTTGGCCAGTTTTCAAAGTCAGCCACTGGAGCAATATTAAACAAAAATGATCCCGATTTGTCCTCAAAGCAGATTGGCTGATTTACAGTGAGGACCTTAAAACAGCGATCAAAGGGACGGGCGTGCATGCGGACACACTAAATAGTGGGCCTGGACGCAGCACACAGCATAAAAGAAAATAGTCACTGCCAGGACACCGCACGGATGACGTATCTATAATGTGATAAATATCATGGTAATTTCTGACATTCAAGAAAGGCATTTTAGAACTTAATGAACAGCACAAACAAGCAAACTAGCGTAACCAAATGCTAGCTACACAAAGCGTTCTTTCAGAACATAATAGGACCAATTAATGGTATTGTCTGACTTTCTACAGAGGGGGGAGAGTTGAAGGTGGAGACAGCATTCTTTCCAACATCTCCTCAGTTGCTGAGTGATGGTCACCCTTCTGTCTTACTGGCACCTGTAAAAAACTTCTTTCCAGAAAAAAAAAAAAGAAATGACCATCCGGCTGCATTGTTGAAGAACAGGAGGCCACCAAAACCAGTCAAGTCAGCAAGAGTCCGGCTGTGCACCATCATTCTCCAATAACGGACGGCAAAGTGGAACACGGAAATACAAGAAGACATTGCTTAAGGTGCCTGGTTTACAAAGAGTGTGCCACTAAAAAGAGGATTACTGCTATTGTGTCTGACTATTGTGCTACTGTACATGTACTTCAAAGTGAGACTTAAGTGAACAAGTGGTTTCAATGCCAGTGTTTTGGTATGCAACAATAGTACAATAATTCATAGACGTGCATTCTGCAATGTCAAATCCCTGGACTCACTTACAGCCTCAATTATTTCAAAAGGGACTATGACGCTATCACTGACTGGTAACCATTGCATAACAATACAGGTCCTTAAAATGATTTATATTATATATTAAGGTAGCCGAGGCTCAAAACTCAAACTCTAGTTCAACTTCTTCCAGAGCAGGTGTTCTCATTCCTTCATTTGCGATTTAACTGCCAGCATTTGCATGCATAGACTGTCACAAAAATAAAAGATGTAAAATATGCCTTGACCTTTGAAGCCCATCTCATGGGTCCTAAAGAACCAAAGGTCTCTTCTGAGGTCATGCCAATTTGTCAACTGTGACAAAAAAAATGTCAGGGGGTCAGGGTGTCTTGGGGGCCTGGGAGTGAGGCCCAAGAGGAAGGATGGCCACATATTCACCAGTACTTGACAATCCCACAGCAACCTTAGTGAGTAGTGTTGCAGAAATAATAGTGCCTAGTAGCTGTAACACTGAAGGGGTTAAATGTGTCCCTTGGTTTCTGCAGTCGGATCATCACCAGTTAACCCCCTGTTCAGGTAAATTGACATTTTCTGAGCTAGACAGGTTTGAAAGCCATTTTACATTCCCATCGCCTGAAAAAATGTCAGCTGTTGCAATCTGTAGCCAGAAACTGATAATAAATACCAAACCACACAATATTACTGAGCCACTTCCCAGTGCTGTCTGTGAGCAGGAGTGGCTGAGATTAGTGTGGTATTCTTACCTGCCCCCCCTGGACGCCCTCTCCCTCACCGACAGCAGCAGCAGCTGGATCTCAGCCTTCAGGAGGGCTTTAATAGCTGGGGGGTCAGCCAGGGGTGACCGCATAGTCTTCGGCCGACTGCCTTGCCGGGTGGAGAGCGATTCCCTCCAAATCTGCTCCCACGTCTCCACCTAACAACATTCCAAAATAAACCACAAGCTGAGATTTTTTTCAACGGAATAAAATGTCAAGGAACGAAATGCTAAAATGCTGAATTTTACTTGGGACTTGGGATTTACTGAACAGTTTGAATCACCACACCATGTACTATATCAGTGTTTCTCAAACTTTTTCAGACCAAGGACCACTTAACCAATGAAAAAAAACCTCACGGACCACCTAGCTAAAAAAAAAGAAGAGTAGACGTACTTCAACAGTATATTACACAATAGGCCTCACCTTGCTTATTGTGTCAGAGGATTCATATGATTTAAACTGGCGTAGCATACATAGGCATGTTGCAGAACTGTTTGAATTTACATACAAGTTGGTTCAATATTGCAAACAACTCATCTATATTATATTTTACCACGTCTGCTTGCGGACCACTTGGGATAGCTTGCGGACCACTAGTGGTCCCCGGACCACACTTTGAGAAACACTGTACTATATTACTGACTTTTAGATCCTTGTCTGGTTTCCACTCTTAAAGTTTGACCCCTAACTCCGTTCATTTATTGAGAACACCTTCTGGGGACTGAAAATATCACACACAGGAAAGAAAATCAACTAATACTTTTTAAGCAATTCCCATCTCAAGAGACAAGTTGATAACTACCCCTGGAGCCCACGGCCTCTAACACTCTATGTACCTGCTGCCACCCCCATTTCAGCACACAAAACAATGCCCAAAGCACACTTCAAACGCTGGCAGTTGACCAGAGGGGAAAGCTGAGCCCAGTGCAAGGTAGCTCTGGTCCTGGGGCGCCTTTACCCCCCACCACTGCCTTCCCCTTCCCCTCCCTTGGGCTGGGCACAGACTTGCTCCCTTCACTAGGGAAACCCTTGCTGACCCACAGCTGTCTGCTTCACGGCTCGTTCCAGTCAAGGCCTTTCAGAGTTCAGGTGTTTATGATGTGAGCGGCTGTTGCTGGGTAGTTATGAGTTGTTGATTGCAGTTCTTAAGTCTTGGGAAATGTGTGCTTGGACATTCAAGGAAGCTACAGAGGTACAGAGGCTGACTTTTTGCATGTGGAAAACCAGGTCTTTGCTTTACAAAACAATGCTTGGATAATGACCCTTCCATCATTGCACAATCTTCTAGACCTTGACAGTGCATGAACCCTTCAAGGCTTTA
This sequence comes from Alosa alosa, assembly GCF_017589495.1. Lineage (NCBI taxonomy): Eukaryota > Metazoa > Chordata > Actinopteri > Clupeiformes > Clupeidae > Alosa > Alosa alosa. Next base: position 44,024,733 of record NC_063189.1, on the reverse strand, counting down.
AGGGTTTAACTCTTGCAATTTGTTTCAAGTCTTCATTTATGTTCTCAAACAAAAACACTTCTCCAGTATATAATGACAACAGATTGGTCACAAACCTAACAAAACAAACCCCGTTTGGTACCTTAAAGGCTGGAAAGCCCATTTCGGCACTCACCGCCACATGGCCCTCATTCAAGAAACCACCATAGTCTCATATCCTGAGATAAACATGAAAGGGAGCTAGCATATCTCCTGTGAATCAGCCTGCTGTGGACCGTGACCTTGCTAGGGAGGGTTAGTGAGTGCAGAATTGTTACTGCCCACCAAAACTTTGATTTTGGGGAGGAGGAAGCCATTACTGGCGCAAACTACGCCGTGTGACCTGGTTTTACTTGACTTCTTTAAGTACATCCAGAAAGTCTCAGCCTGAATACATTACAAGACAAAGAGAATATGTGTTGACACCTAAAACAAACCATAAAATAGCATGGAAGTATTGTGGGCGAACCCAGACAAATCTGTGCACACATTTGAATTTGCTCTGCAGATCCGTCTGGTGACCTTCCGATTTCCGAATCACCAAAAGAACAGGAACCAATTACAACACTGGAATGGGATGGGCTTTATATGGGACACAGTCTGAAGAACGTCAGAGGGAGCCTTGAACCTTCCAAGGAGCATTGTGAAGGCACAATATTTGTTTTGGAATTGAGTAAACAACTACATTTAAGACCTTAATTTACAAGAAAGATGTGTTTGAGATTTGTGAAATGAAGATTAATTGGTATGGGGTTTGTTTGTAACGCCAATATGGCCGTTGTCTACACATATCCCACCCCTTCCGCGGCATAAAAGTTGACATGTGAATACATTGTGCCAATCATGTGTTGTGATCTCGCCACTGGAGCAAGGTTGGTGTTGTGAAATCTTGTGCACGGGCAGCTCTGCCTGAAATAGATGCCTGATAAGTGCCCAAAATGTGTTGCAATATGGCCACCGAGTGGAGGGACTTGCCTAAAAGGATTTTGGTTAAGCCCTTTGGAAATCTTAAGTAAACAATATGTCCCCAGACAAAATCTCAGTCTGGTGTCAGCCAGGCTAACATGGAAGAGGGTACCTTAAGGTTGTCAACAAAGAGATATATGTGAGCTAATGACCGATCAATAAGTTATTCAAAATACTATCATTAACACACATGGACAAAACAGATGGCTTTAATATTATGTCACACATTGCATTTTAGAGAAGCAATTGTGCGTAATGACAGCTCTGAAATGCCCTCAATTCTCTCAAGGTCTTTATTTCTGCCTATTTCTGTCTTTTACATGAGATAATGAATTTATTTATTCAATAGCTCTGGAAAATGGCACACAAAGAGTAGGCCTACGGATAGGAAGTTAAGAATGAAAGACAATTGAACACTAGAGAGCCACTCACCTCGGTGCAAAGGTCTGAATAAAAGTCTATCAATGCTTCTCCTATTATGGAGCGGACCTCGGCCAGTTCAGAGGGCGGGACGTGTTCCATAATTAAATTCCACAGAGAATTCTGCGATGCTGTTCCACTGGTGCGATTTTGAGATTCCATAAGGCACTTACTCCGCCTCAACCGTCTTGAAAGATCAAGGGACAAACAGCAGAATATACACTTAAATTAATTTGACATAAAGTTGGCTATATTAGCTGAAAAAACTATATCGATATATGCCTGCGTTCACTGAGCAAGTTCAGTTCAGATCATGTGCTAGCTAACAAGAGACGTTTTGCCCCTTGAGATTGCTGATGGTATGCAAATTATGTTAAGGCAACACAGAATTTGTGCATAATGATAGACGGCTAATGTGATGTAGCCTACAAATAAGACATCTGTGTTGCTACTGTCTGTGTTTACGCAGTGTGTGTAAACGGTCCTTCACAACATTGATGTTTTCGGAATAAAGCCACTTACCGAACTGAAACGTGTTGCTTCCTGTATCTAGAGTAAACATTGCTGTATCCAAGCACAAACCATCGCGAGACCACAGTGTCGTTAATATTAAATATTTCTTAGCCTAAATTAGGGCATCTGAAAGCAAATTTGTCAGCCACATTTTTTTTTACTTGTCATAAAGAAGGCTTTAGCATGTATTTATTTTCACAGAAAAGTATCAGTCAGCTAATTAACTCGGATAATAACGTAAAGTTTCTATAAATTATTGCTGTAGGCAAATCAAGTTAGCCTAATACATAATGTTAGCCTGTAACAAAAGGGAAGGCTAATGTCATGCTTCCCATCAATATTCTGGTATTCGGTCGTCACGTGTAAATTGAAACATAACCCCATCAGAGGCGTAGATGTTTCTCTGTGAGTGTTGCAGTCCTCGAAAGACGTGCAGTGCAGGACTACCTTGGAACACTGGCACTTACCATAACTGGAATATTTAGGATACTGCTAAAAATGTAGGTCATATTTGAAAGCTACACGTAATTTAAGGATTCGTTCATTAGGTCACCGGTGACCGGACGCTAAAGCATTGCCTCTTATAACTTCTTCGACAGATATGGTTGGGATGAATTACCCGATGGGGATTATTCCCACTTGGTTGGCACTGCTGGTACATGTTCAATGCTGCATGGCTTTCTCTGTTGCTGGGCATGAGAATACATGCGAGGCGAACGGGAGCGTTTACTACGTGGGGGAATGGTACTTCTTGGACTCAGATCACTGCACCCAGTGTGAATGCACGGCAGAAGGTTCGGCGTGTGCTAGAACTGAGTGCACGTCCCTACCTTCAGCCTGCATCCATGTGAGCCACTACCCTACTGACTGTTGCCCAAGGTGCGAGAAGATCGGCTGCGAGTACCGTGGTGAGGTGTACGACTTGGGTGAACAGTTCCAGGTAGGCTACAGTACAGTGGAAATCTGATTTCAGAACTTAACCTCTACACAGCAACGACAATCATCCCATTTTAGCAAGCTTTCTTTGTCCGGCTGCTGTAGAACCTCATAGGGTTTTTTTTTTTTTTTTTTTTTTTTTTTTTTTTGAGCAGATTTAGAAAAAATGTCGTCTGATTAATGGCAGTAGCCCATACTTTATAGACAAATTACAACAAAGCTGAGTGCTGTGCTGTCCTCTGGGCTTATGTAATGTCCCCAAATAGGCCTATCGTGTGAATATCTAACTTGACTGACTTTTGGATTCCACATTTATAATTCAGAAATCATTTGCAATTCCTCAAAACATCATCGACTAATCCCTTTGAAATTGTAGCCCATAGGCTAGGCTGTGTTTTGTTGAACTGAATTGCATTTTAACCCTTCAAAGCAAGCAAATAAACGAGATCAATGAGGAAATCCTCAATAGATAAAAAGTTACTTACTAAATTAGCCTAGGTCTATTACGCCATCATGTGGCTAATCTTTGTAGCACCCATAGGATATAGGCCTGCCTAGAATAGTTCTTTTTCATAAGCCTACTGAAAAAAAATAGCCTAACATGTATATTCAGTAAACTATTGGCTGCATTTTGATTATTAGGATTTGTTTGTGATGGTAAAGATTCCTCCCACATTTTCTGAAAACCTCCTTACCTGCTGTCTTACACAGACAAAACAAACCTGTACTCTTCCTAATAGGCCCATATAGCATGTTGAAATTATCTGCCACAGGGAGGCAGTGTAGAAGTCAATCGATTTCCTAAATAGGAAGGTATTATAGAAATATATAACAATTTTTTACTCACATTATTGTGAGTGACGGCCTAACCTATGCTGATGTTGATACATGCTTTTTAAATCATTTCAATTCATCATCACTGAATTGCAAGTGCTCCTTCCATGTTAGGTTACTGTATAGAACACTTGGGGTTTACCAGTTAGAAAAAGCCAGTTACAAATGCTGCTTCAAAAAAGAGGTTTCAAATACACTGTTTTCATTTCAAAATTACTAAAATGTGGATGTGATGAGTAGTACCACAATTTTAAAGAGGATTCAGGCATAAGTCTGCCATCATATTCATTTGATTAGCCATATGATGTTAAACAGATGGACTCTTTCAAATGAACGCTGCATGATAGAGATGATAAATCTTCACCACAATAAAGAGAAAAAGCAACAGCCAACATAGCCACGTTCCAGAAAGGTGTTTAAATGACTCTTCATATATAAACAGTAAACATCTCTGTTGGCACAGACTGGAGCAGATTTATATGTGCCTCATGTTTTCCTGGTCTGGCTGGTAATGAGGGGTCCTTGATGAAATCTCTGGATTGGATGACTCATGCAGTGCCCATGAGGGCTACCCAGTCCGTTCATCAGCCAGACTAATACATGTAGCTCTTTGATTAGGATGTTTGCAGATCCAGTCGTTGTAAATAAGTTCCTGGGAAAAAAGGATATTTGAGTGATAACTAGGGTTGCAACAATTAATTGAATAATTAATTGTCAACTATTTCATGAATCGCCAACTATTTTGGTAATTGGTTTGTGTAATTGTTTAGGCAGTGCAGCATTGTAAACTTGAATATTGTCTGCTTTACTCACTTGTGAATAAAACAAGGTATTAGTGGACATAACCTTTGAGAAAATGTTATGGCGCTAACAACTAATCAATTAGGCCTAACTGAGGAAAATAAACAACAGATTAATCAACCTAAAATAATTGTTAGTTGCAGTTGTGAGGGCCTGCCGGGACTTCTGTGGGAGGGTTGCATAGGATTGTAATTGAGAAGTTTCCTTCACTGCTCTGTGACTGTCTGCTGTCCCGTGTGTTTTGACAGCCCTCAGAGTGTGAGCAGTGCACGTGTGAGGACGATGGCATCGCACGGTGCCTGGTGGCAGACTGTGCGCCCCCACCCTGTGTCAACCCTGTTTACCAGAAGGGGAAGTGTTGCCCTGAGTGTAAGGATGGTAAGTGACTGCCCCAAAACAACCACATGATCTCATGCATGAACTCACTGATCTCTTTATGAAGAGATTAGTGTTGATGAGGACTGTGTGGCCTGGGTCATTACAAATAATACATCAGAATGAAATACAGCGTGAGTCAGAAAATCTTGTTCTAGGGTGTGACTGATTCACTGAGGTTGATAGCATCAGTGCTTGTTTTTGGTGTAATGAGAGTACAAATGACTTTTAGCACACGCCATATTCAATATCACAAGCAATTATGTATCGCCTCATCTACTGGCAATGCATAACATTGCACGAGTTATGTGATGCTCTTTTGTGTCTGGTGACAATTCTGGATTATTGTTTGCTGTCCTTGTAGAGCCATATTTTCCTCACCATGATGCCAGTTAAACTGTATTAGATGACTGAGCTCAGTTTTTTTTACTTAAGTATGCATTGTTTTCACAATATACCTTCAGTCATTTAAACTGTTTTAACACATGGGGTGGGGTTAATACATGTGCCATTATTACATTTATGAAAATCCAGTTGTTGTAGTTATAAGGTTTTATGTGTCATTGCACTGTTGTGCCCCCCCAGGCCCAAACTGCTACGTGGATTCCTCTAGGACCCAGGTGATCCCTGGGGGTGAACCAGTGTGGGTGAACTCCTGTACCAAGTGTCGATGCCATGATGGCCAGGATGCTGGGTATTGGGAGGGCAACCGGCTGGCCACCTGTACCCGTGTGAAGAACTGCCAAACATAGGAGCCCTAAAAATGATCATCATGGAGGTCTTCCTCAACTGAAACGAGGCTCACCAGAAGAGCTTGTAGTGTATGTGTGTAGCACTAATTCCGTCCTACGCACATATGTAGAGCTTGGTTATGGTGGTAGTAGTGCTCATTATTATTGATTAGGTGCACTGTGTGTATTCTTCTCAAACTAATTTTAAATAATAACAAAAATGAACCAAAGAGCTAATATAGCCTTGTTCATTAAATCATACCAAAGAGATGTTTTCAAGCGATTTGATTAGGCATACATAATGAATGCACCCAAAAACATTAAGAGCACATTATGACACACACGCACACCCACCCTCACGCACACACACACACAAACACCCTGCCATGTAGGTGGAATTACTGTAGTTCCATATTATGTAAACTTTACATACATTTACAGGTACAAATATATATGCTGGTTTTGTGGGTAATTCATCATGTAATTTGAGGTATACAACATCTTGTGCTGGATAAACTACTATATATTCCAACAGATTTCTTTCTAATGTGCAAATCATGGGGAACATGATAAATGACTTTACTATGGTAGTGTGTAGGTAGTGTGTTGTGGAAAGCTGACGAAATTTTTTTGAATGACAAATAGTTTGACTATTAGGCAAGGTAAGGCATGCATACATATCTATTTAGATTTGTAGAACTGAATTGGTACCTTTCTACAAAATCCTCAAATGTGATCCATTTAGATGAAGTGGTGGATTTTATTAAAAGGTTGCTGTGTTTGACAGGGATACGTATGTAATAAAAGTATTCCATATGGTGTTGTATTGTATGTTTGTTTTTTCTTCGGAGTCAGTGATATTTTGTAGATTCGCTTTAAGCCATTCAGGCATGGGCACTAATATACCAGTATACTAAATACTTATTGTAATGGTGTTGGCACCTTTCCCTCTCCCTGTCATTGCTGATAATGAGTTGATAATATGTGGCAATGAATCTGTTCCGTAAGTACCGTAGCCTGCAAGCCCAACCATACCAACAATAGACTCCAAAATATTAATCCGTCACTTCAACCTAGCAGACACTGCACTGAGAATGGAAATGTATGTATGGAAATGTCATCCCGACTGCATTACAGGCAAGATTACAAGATTACAAGAGATATATTTGCTTTCCATTTCCTTTTTCCCGGGCAGTCCGTGGGCGCCTTGTCACAGCAAGCGACAGAGTCAAGTTGGAGTATGTGGCTCCATCCGGTGGGGGTAAGGCTGATAATGAATCAAATCTCTCCGAGGGGACGGCGTACACACACAGCTTCATTACCCTATCAGCCTCAGTCTGTCTCCCTGACAGTTTGGGGACATGATTTCCCCTTCACTAATAAAACTGTCATGTTCTTTTGTTGTGGTTGGGATTTGGCCCGCTGAAAGACATTACGTTTAAATATGAGTCCCCCCGCCCAGTAATAAGCCATCACACACACTGTTAAATGTTGTAGACATAATTGTTTTGGCAGGATGTATATTTCACCTCTTTTGTTCAAGTTATGTATTAGTGACAGACTGACTCACTCACCACGAGGCATACATGAATGCATGGTCACTTACACATCAGCTCACTCACCCATTCCAGGTCTTAAATATAGCTTCTCACACACAAATACACAGCTCCTTTGCTCTAAAAATGTTTGTCTCAGAAGGTGACTCAACCGCCTGGCAAACCTTGAGCTCACTTAAATAGAGGAACGGTCCAAATCTCAGCAGTGATTTGAAGCGTGTTTTGCTCTGCCTTCCCCCCTACATGAACACATACAGTACACACACAGACACACTCCAAGGTGAGACTGTGGCCTCAACGCTACTCAGTCCTTACATTTGTGAAATAGGTCTCGTTATTTTCCTCCACTCCAGTGTAATGCAAGCACCATCAGCGGCAAGTCCGTGGAAATGCTGACTTGCTTGCCCAATCGGCTCTCCAGTTTCCTCTTTTTCCATGTGTGATCAGCACTCCAACCTGGAAAGAAAGCAGAGGTCGCTCCCTTCCAGTTTGAGGCAAATTCTGCACAGTGGGAACAGTGGACAGTCACAACCGCAGTGAGAAAAAGACCCTTGATTACTATTAACCCATTTTTGCTCATCAGATTTATTGATTGTATATAAAAAGTATGATATGACATTATGCATTCTATATAAGATATAACATTTTTTTTGACATTCAACGTACAAAAACCTATATCGGTACAGTAAATCTTTAAAAATGCACCACAGGCTCCAATGCCCGAGGCGGTCAGTAGATGTTTGCTTCCAGTGTCTGTCATACTGTCCTGCCCATCCTACAAATCAAATAAAAAGCATGGGGGGGTACAGACCGGGCAACAGTGAGGGGACAAGCACAAGTGCAGGTGAGAAAAGAGGTGAGAAAAAGATGGAAAGAGGACAGGAGAGGTGAGACATTTACCAGGAAATGAAGCTAAAAAAAAGTATCCACAGATAGTGGCAGGAGGGGATGCAGACGGAGTAGGGGGTGAGGGAAGCTATACTATATGTAGAGTACAATGACGTCAGGGACAACATGTCCATCTGTGGGCTTGCCGACCCAAGGCTACATAAAAAGCAGAAAGCGGTAAACTGGAAAGCCGACTGGGCTGTGAGATGACACTGAGCTGGGCTGTGTGAGGGCCTACCTACGCTGTGGCTCCTTGTGCAGTCGAGAGTAGCAGTGATGGTTTACAGGCCCTAAGGTGACGGGGGGGAGACGCACTGAAGAGAGGGCAATGTGACTCATCCCGTTTCAGTGCAGCCTGTATTTGTTAACCTGTGGCATGTGCAACAGACCAGACCGAGAAGCAAACCCATGCCTTACTACAGTGACAAGACAGCTCCACCATCCTAACTGAACATAGATAGAGCACATACACACCATCATATGAGGCTGGTGTCTCATGAGAAAGACCAGGACCAATACCGAGCTGACGGGAGCTCTACATACAGCTCAAGCTGCAGTAACATTTCGCCCATCCTATAGACCTTTTGACATACTACAACTGCGTATTAGTGCTAGATATGTGAACAGTTTGCAAAATCCTTGACTGGTCTCTGTTAAGCCTAAAGTGTTTAGGTATGTGGCATGGTTTGATAAGCATTTGCAAGGCCACCTATACAAAGAAGCTTAACATGGTAAGATGTTAAAACATCTTCAAATGACAGCACATGGTAACTGTAAGCATAGAAAACCAACATTATAGAATTGAGATCACCTTCAACATTGATATGTATCCCAGAGGACCAGCACATATTCAGCTGCACATGAAAAGCAAACAAGACGTACCATTAGATTCTTGTATATATATGAAGGGTTCAGATGCAAAAGCCTCTAAATGCCACCTATGTCAAAAATGAGATAAAGATGGTGAGGGGATGCTCTCCACACATAGTATACGCTAATCAAATAATTTAACTTCTAAACCCACTAAATACCACTCTCTTCCTGGTCTGAAATATCGATTTATAGGCAAAAACCTATAGGAGCCTGAATTTAAATGCTCATTTAAAAGAAAAGTGGTCAGACGGATTTAGAGGGTTTTGCATCTGAACTCTTCATATATATATATATATAAATATAAATATATATATATATATATATATATATATATATATATATATATATATATATATTATTATTATTATTTGTTTTTTACAGAAAATGTGTTTTGTTGTTGTTGTTTTTCTAAGCAGGCTTATACCAGTTTGAAAACTCTGAGTTTCAATGGCATTTGTCAATTCCTATCAATATCAATGTCAAGAATGCAATAATGCTACTTTTTCAAATATTTGAAAGACTTCATAATCACTATATACCCACAAGGGTAATAATGTTCAGCAAAGGAACTTAGTTAAGGCCTTTAGTGAGCTGGACTTGTACACTTTTTTGGCCTCAAGTAAAACAAAAGCAATGATCCAGTGTAGAACATCTTTGTTTCCCAGCCACAGCAGTAGCACACTCAAATAAACAAACAGGCAGCAGCTGGACAGCCGAGATGGAGCTGAAGGGTCCTCCGAACGTCCTGAAGTGAATCTGTGCCTCTCATCTGGAGCAGCTGAATCTTTAGTTCAGCTCAGCAACAAAAAAAAAACCATACATACATAGCTCAATTGGGAGAGTGGTGAGGGTGAGGGAGAAGGCAAAACAGGATCAAAACAAAACAAACCAAGTGAGCAGAAAGAAAGAAAACAAAGGCAATTGCACAGAGCCTTGATACTCATCTGAATAAACAAAGAGAGATAGAGAGAAAGAGAGAGAGAGATTGAGATCACTGATAAAGTTCTCTTTCATGCGAATGTGAGAGAACAGTAGCAAGTACAAAAGAGATATCCACGTCACTTCACACAACATAGACCTCAACAAAAACAAATACTCTCAATCTTGTTTTGGCCCTCATAACAAAAACAACTTGAAGGCATCGGTTTGGTGATTCAGGCAGTACAAAAACAAAAAAAATGAACAAAAGAACAAGTGTATTCCAAACTGAGAGGCTTCTGTAAACAATAAGGGGAGTTTGTGAGATATTGCTACTTCCCATTGGTGGCATACAACCATACACACTGAGTGATCTGAAATATCAACACCACTGCAAAGCTAAATCAAGCCAAGATATAATGTTCAATTCTATTGATATAACCATAAAAATCATCCTCGAAAAACAAGCCATTCTGGAGATGCCCAGTAGGGGGCGACCAGCACAACCTCTTATACAGGTGAATCTCTTCCAATAGCAAATCAATGTTGCAGGTTGGTGAACTTGTGTGACACAGCTCAGGCCCAAATGCACAAGAGAAAGTCAGCTGACGTCTGCACCTGGTCCCCCAGATTCAAAAAGTCTTGCAGTTCAGCTTTTGAAAAAAAGAAGAACATCCGAACAACAAACCAACACACACACAAACAATCAAAAATCAACTTCAAATTCAGATTTGTGAAAGCATTGAGTATGTAGGGTGAACACTACAAAGAAAGGACCAATAGAAAAATTGTCTTCTCTGCACAGATATGCTATTTTTGTGTACAGAACTGTTCCTGTGAAATTCACCATGAACCATAGAGGACAGAGGGCAGCCTGTATGTAGTCCTTCCAGCAGGTCTTTCATCACATGGGATCTCTACCAGACTTCCAGAAAATCGGACCTCGAATCGATCTCTGTCCATTTACAAAATGTCTTCAGAGATTCACTTGTTTCCATGGTAGACAAAATGCTTTCTCCATGAAAAGATAGACAGCATGAGAAAGAAATGACCAAAAAAAGGGCAAAAGAAAGAGGCAAAATCACCCCAGAGCTTCTCATGTTCCATCAATCCCCTTTCTGTCAAGCTGATCTATGTCCTCAGATAAATGAAGAGAAAGGGAGGAACAGAAAAGAAATAGAGAATGAGAGAGAAAGAGAAAGAGAGAGAGAAATCAAGGAAAAAACAGAGCACTGCAATCACTGCAGGTACAAGACACATTCATTCTGCAATATACAATATGTTCACACAGATTTACATGAGAGGAGCTGTCTGTTCTTCTGTCCTTTGATTTGTTTCTGTGTCCAGCTCCCCTGCACCAGAGCACCAGCAGAATGTCCTTTTCTGTGCATGAGATATGTCACTGCTTGGATCTCTTCAAAGGACTCTCCAGAGTCAAGTTGACCAGTGTCCGGCGGGTAGCCCTGGCCCTCCAGTGGTACTACTGCATGGAGATACTGCATTAGTGCATTAGTGGGAGGCCTTCCTGTCCAGCATGCCCCTCCAGTGTCTCGACAGAGAATGTGTGTGTGTGTGTGTGTGTGTGTGTGTGTGTGTGTGTGTGTGTGCGCGCGTTTGTGTTTGTGTGTGTGTGTGTGTTTGTTTGTGCGTTTGTGTGTGTGCGTTTGTGTAATGTGTGCTCAAGTACAATCGTGTGTGTGTGTGTGTGTGTGTGTGTGTGTGTGTGTGTGTGTGTGTGTGTGTGTGTGTGTACCCTTTCCCCAGGTGGAAAGCTTGGTGATTTCCTGAGAGGTAAGCCACTTGATGTCCAGGTCCATGGCTTCCCTTTGTTTTGGATGTCTGAGAAGGTCATTAAAGTGGATGTGAACCCTCTTTTCTTTTCTCTCTGATACAAGAACAGGAGAGTCCCGATGCCTCCAGGTGTGTGTGTGTGTGTGTGTGTGTGTGTGTGTGTGTGTGTGTGTGTGTGTGTGTGTGTGTGTGTGTGTAGGTAAGTGGCGGGTGCAGACCCCTCCTCCTGAGCTACTATCCCCTGAGGGGTCTGGGCGGGGGCTTGCCAATCTCCACGGAGATGTTGGTGTAGAGCGGGTACCTCTTGATGGACACCACACGGTACAACAGCGAGCTGATGCCGTCCTTCCGCATGGTGTTCTTGGTATTCTGGATTTTGTTGAACCTTCACAGAAAAAAAACAAGGCAAAAACAAAACCACTTTTAGACTTTTAGTTCTTTTTTCAATATCAGCATTTCCTTTCAGTTGCATACTACACACCCACAAGCACACAAAGGGATGTTTTAGGGGCAATTAATTCATGGCTAAACCACCGGCCAGATGGCCTGGGCCTGGGCCTGTGTGGTGTGTGTGCCTGCCTAGGACAGCCTTAGCCAGCAGAGGGTGCCCCACACCAGAGGAACTGCTGGGCCAAATGGCCGAGTCGGGGGCCTGACGGAGGCGTCCACCTTCCCACGGCCTCAGACACCAGTCTCACTCCCGCCTCCAGCGCATGAGGGAACATGGCCAGGCATTTGGTCCAACAAGCCTGTCTGTCCCACCACCACTACCCTCACAGTCTTGTCCCACCACCACTACCCTCACAGTCTTGTCCCACCACCACTACCCTCACAGTCTGTCCCACCACCACTACCCTCACAGTCTTCAAAGAGGCACACATTGATTTCTCCAAACAACGAGTTTGAATGCTAACTTTAATCCACTTGATAAAATAAAACTAAACAAAAACAAAACAAAAACGCATCCTCTGGCTATGAGTCTGCTGATCTTTTCTGCTAATGCACAGAGTCAGAGATATAAAAAAAGAGAGAGAAACAAGACCAGAGTGGGAGAGCATTATTTACTAGAGTCTCCGCAGACCAAAGTCAAAGCCAACCCTGTGGAACGGTGCTAGAGAGATGATAGCCTACTCCAGACATCCCACATCATCACCTCTGTAAACAACACTGACAATGTTCACACACACACACACACACACACAGCCTTTCCACTGGATCCCAGAGACCAGAGCCCGACTACTCACATCTACCGACTTCTCTGACTCCGTCATCAGCTTACATATCTTTCGTGTGCGGCCGCAGAGCATGATACACCGGCCAGGGATTATGGTTTATGCTGAATGATTTTATGCCGCCGTCGCGGGTGGCTCACACGCACACGCTGGGATTAATATGCTTGCGGCGGGAGAGGGAGGCTAGGCTGAGTTGGGCTGGCTAATCTAGGGGAAGGTGATTAACGACAGCGCCGTCATCCACCGATGAGCACAATCACAATGTCTCATTAACCCGGAGCTCACCGAACGGCCAAACACAGAGGAAGCGAGTGTGTGGAGGGCCAAAACATTTATCAATGTAAACGGCCTACCCAGGTGAGCATGTGCGCGTGCACACACACAAAAACACACACACACACACACACACACACGCACACACACACACACACGCACGCACGCACACACACACACGCACGCACGCACACACGCGCACACCAGTTATACAAACCAGTCACACCTGAGTCAACCAGTAACTAGCCTTTCTCCTTGCTGAGGCATGGCCAGCCATTTGGGGAATTGTATGTGTGTGTGTGTGTGTGTGTGTGTGTGTGTGTGTATGTGTGTGTGAATGAAAGAGAGCGCAGCAAGAAAGATACTGTAAACACTTTATGAGGCCAGCATTAGAATGCAAATAACTGTGCGCGCTAAATTGTTTACACCAAGGTAATATTTCCATAGTGTTCCCACCATAATATCAGAGGGAAGACAGATGCGCGGCTGGCTGCTCAGAGACAGGCCTGGCCTATGTTATGCAGTGATTACAAACCCTCGGTCCCACCCCGAGACAATGAAGGATGTTTGTGCCGTGGCTGTGTTGGTGCTGCTGCGCTCCATGGCCTGGCCACAGAATAATAACTACCCTTGATTATCACAGCCCCTAAGCCCACTGCAGCAAGAGCTGCACGAGAGTTTGGAGGCCTTCTGATGTAAGCCCTCTGCATTCCATCCGTGACTTTTTGGAGAGGGGTTTAAAAAAAAATAAAAATGTCTTCGGTTTGAGTCCTTTTTAAATCCAATACCCTTATCTTGTTGAATCCCACTGGTATTTAAGAAATCCCAAAGTATTTTAACAAAGGGCCAAAAATCTGGGGAAATGCCTTAATGGGGCTCTTCATTTCTCCACTTTTATGGCAGCCATGAGAAGCTATGAATTATTTATTAGTCCGCTCTGAGTCCATGTCACCTTTATAAAAGCTGATCCTCCAGAATCCATACCAACAGCAGACACCCAGAACAGAGAGAGGGTAGGGGGGGGAGAGAGAAAGAGAGAGATGGAGGGACAGGGGGTATGTGAGAAAATGGCAAGTGAGCTGAAAAGATGAAGAGATATCCATCACACAAAGGCCCTGGGTCTGATTTATCGATTTTCATAAAGTGGCGGCACCCACTCCGCGCCTGTCTGCTTTGTCTATGCGTCTCCATCCCTGTCGTCTGGGCTGGTCATTTGTCCTGGTGTGAAGCAGTGGCTGACACCACGCGGTGCTGTGTTCACCAATGCTAAGTCAAATACGCCCTGGTCAGACAGAACAGAACATACCAATAGGGGCAAAATGAGATTCATATGGATGTTAAGAGGGATGTGAAGAGGGTTATATGACTTTGAAGGACGTAACATGCAGGCTATCTGGTTTGAAGCAAGGATTTTAGCCAGCATTAGCTGAGGCTAAATGAGAGAAAAATTATCTGAAAATGAAAATAAAGAAAATCTCTAAATCTCTACAGATGAAAAAGTGAAGGACAAAAGAGACGATTATTTTCCAAAAAGCTGTTTTGAGAGAGCAGATTTTTAATTGCCAGAAGAATTTTTCACAGCAAAACTTTTTTTCATCTCCCTTTTCATTTTTTTTGTAATATCTGATTAGCTTTTTTTCCATTTCCGATGAAGCCATCACAGCTTGCTAATTGGACCCATCTCCTGTGGCTCATTAGCTCCAAACAACGCAAAATGTGCAAACAAAGGAAACCTGTTCACACAAGTGAAGACAGCACCGAAAAACCGGTGTCTGTTAGTAAGTAATTATCCTACCAGCGTCTCCCTTCCCATTCTGTCACCTGACTAACTTCCTCTGTTTGTTTGATGGAGCGCAAACTTAAGAAGCAGAAGGCCCACTTTGCGGAGGTATGTTTCAGTTCAGCAGGACTCGCTCTGACAACTCATTCACTAGCACCTTGCACTTTCTCCTCTCCACGGGAAATGAAAGACGAGAGTGCTCCTAATGTAACCTCACACTGGTGAAGTCATTGCGATTGCTTTTTGGAGGCCCTCGAAGGAAATGAATAACGAGAAATAATAACGAGAAAGTGAATGAGAGAGAGAGCACTTTGAGAGAGTTATTATTACACAGTGAACAGGCTATGGATGATGACCCGTATCCAAATATTACAAGTATCAATCCAACTTTGCTTTCAAAAGCCATCCCGAGGTTCTTTAACAGGTTTGGGGCGTCTGAGAAAAAGCGCACGTCCTTGAATGATGGCACACACTGATCCACACCGCGAACAGCGATGGCAGTCACTGACTCGAGAGGCCCTGATGGATGAGCTGCTCATGCATGAAAGAGTGCTCTTTAGCGGCGGATAAACACGCCCGGCGCTCCT
This sequence comes from Alosa alosa, assembly GCF_017589495.1. NCBI lineage: Eukaryota > Metazoa > Chordata > Actinopteri > Clupeiformes > Clupeidae > Alosa > Alosa alosa. The sequence continues at coordinate 44,009,241 of NC_063189.1, read as the reverse complement.
CGGACGAGGGCAGCTGGGAGAGAGCAGCAGCGCTGAACTCAAGAGGGCCTTAAACACGCGCCGACATTAGGTCAGTGAACTGCACAGATGTCGGGCTAAGCAGAAAAGCGTTCCTCCAAGGGTCACCACGGCAACGGCCGTTGAACACGTTCATTAAACACCGCAACAGACGTCAAGCACGGAACCTGCTCTCTGCAAAAAATACTAAATAAAAAAAAGGCCCTTAATGATGAGAGTAATTCTGAGATGGTAATAAGAGCTTTACCTCTGAGGGTTGGGCTCGTTGTGCTTGTCTCTCTCGTGCTTGATCATCCGATAGCGACCGATCTTCACGTCTGGCCGGGACACCTTCATCCCATTCAGCGTGATCCTGTGGACGGACAAACAACACCCCACATTAACATTCACATTTGTTCCAGTCTATAGATGCACATCATCTAAGAGCTTAGAGCCAATCTCCGTCCTTATCCATATACGCGTGCTCCTTGGGTGCCGAGCCTATAGAATATGAGTGTTATTATCAGCCAACAGGTGCTTATGATCTCATTTACCACATGAGCTACTGGGGCAGACGTCAGGGATGCAACATTCCCCCTCTGTAAGAACACTGAGATAGCAGCTGTATGTTCTTACTGCTGAATCGACAGTGCGATGTGTGACAGTGAGGCATTTTTAAAGGAGGAGAGAAACAAAAAAAGAGAACATGGAGATACACGAGAGAGAGAGAGAGAGAGAGAGAGAGAGAGAGAGAGAGAGAGAGAGAGAGGAGCAGACTGGAAGCTGGGTGTTACAGAATGAGCCCTGTAAAAGTTGGTCTGATAGTTCCACGCCAGCCTGATAGCGGTGAGGGAGTCTTCAGGGGGGTTTCTGTTGATTGACAACCAATAAAAAACAGAGCAGCTTGACCTCATCAAAGGTTCATTCACCCGGTGGCAAGCATAAGCCACGAGTGAAAAGGAGAAGCATTACAGTACACTGTATGTGGCAACACCTTTCTTTGCTGTGGCCTGTGGGGATTTCCTGAAGACTATCCGATAATCACATACAAACACTCCTGCCTGCGTGTGCACACACACAGACACACACAGACACACACACACACACACACACACACACACACACACACACACACACACACACACACACACACACAGTCACTCACTCACACACACACACACAATATCTCTAAAAGAAAAAAAATGAACCCAATTGTTTAAAGAACAGCAGCTTACAGCCACACAGAATTGCCTGAACAATCCAACCATTCTAATCTCCCTCCTTGGCTCTCAGGCAAAGTCCACTTACAGGAATTCTTATGTTTGCCCGCATCAACACCATGGCCTGACCCAGTCATACTGGTGCAGCTGAGGACAAGAAACCCTTCTTATAGCATCTGATTAGATGAAAATCCCACGGATGCATGCCTGCGTCTATGTCTTTTCTGTCTGTGTGTGTGTGTGTGTCTGTATGTCACAGTTTGTGCATTTTCCCCCATAATAACACAAGACAGACAGCATTGTGATGCATAATTCAGAAGAAGGATTTGAAATAATCTCTGTGTATTCTTGACCCAGAAACAGCACAATTATTTCACAAACACAGGAAATGTGTGTGTGCGTGCATGTGGTGTGTGTGTGTGTGTGTGCGTGTGTGTGTGTGTGTGTGTGTGTGTGTGTGTGTCTGTTTGTGTGTGTCTGTGTGTGTGTGTGTCTCTGTGTGTTTGTGGCTGCCCTCTATTTCACGTAGGTAAACAGGGAGCCAGATGACTGGCGGTGATCACTAGTGCCAGGCCCAGGCAGGAGGATGCCAGGAGAGAGACCGGCTGCACTAGGATATCATTTACAGCCCAAATGGGCTTGGCCCCGTCCAGAGGCCACTTGGCAAGGAGGGCCGACCATCGGCTATTTTTAACTTGGGGCACCGCATGAGGCCTGGAACACATCCAAGACTGTGTTTGGAGAAATGAAAATGATGATGGATAATGGGTGATGATGATGGGTGAGGAGGAAGATGATGATTATAATGGGTGAGGAGGATGATAATGATGATGATGATGATGATGATAAAAAATAAATTCTAGTTATTAGTCAAGATAGCATATCCTATGCTTTATCAAAAAGCTTGTAAGCATGATCACAAGATGGCCTGATGAGCAGACTAAAGCTGTGAGAGTGACTCACAGAAAGAGGTGCCATACGGACTTCAGGAGTGTCACCACAGCTTGTTCTTCAAGGAAGTGCTTTCCCAGCATCCACACACCTGTGCAAAGAGCCCCGATGCTAGTTAGCCATATGTAGGCTATTAAATCTCTTTTAGCAATGGCACTCTCTCAACTGCAGCACTTCTTAAAAGTGCCTTCCTATGCATGAATGGTGAAATGGTTTAATGAAACTGCAGAATCTATACCATGCAAGTAGAGTCTCCTTTGAGTGTACTGTTCAATCTTCACATGCCTCAGTGAAGACCATTTCAGATAAGGGAACACTACAGTAAAACATTACAGTAACCTTGAGGAAAAAATGCCATAAAGCTACAAAAAAAATAATACTTTCTTTAGATTAATTTTGCCCTCAGAGAGTAACGCTACCCATACAAAGACGTGAAGACAAACAAATATATACACAGAATCACTGGAAAAAAATAGCAGCGGCTTTTGTCATCCAAGCGTTTGCCGTGTTCTGTCGGAGATAAAGTAATGAAATGTGAGTGGGCCATCGCCATCAGCTAATGAGACAAGGCCCGATTCCAAAGGCTTTTCCTCGTTGAAACTCCAGCAGTAATAATTAATACTGTAGACTGGCGATGCGTCTAGGCCCTCTGGACGAGCTTTGATTGGATTAGCTGTGAATTTCTACAGATCTCCTTTCTCTTCCTCTTCCCTGCAGTTCATTTAATTGCATTAGACTCGTAGAGTCAAGGGGAGTGCAAATCATCAGCGTTTCTTCATTTTTCCCGAGCAGAGTGGAAGAAAACAGAGAGAGAGAGAAAGGGAGAGGGAGAGGGAGAGGGAGAAAGGGCAGAATGGAGTGGAGGTAAAAAGAAGACTGAAAAACATGAGAGATGAGTGAGTGAGTGTGTGTGTGTGTGTGTGTGTGTGTGTGTGTGTGTCAGTGAGGCAGAGAGACAGCTAGAGACCGATGAGAGAGAGAGAGACGGATGTGATGGGAATGAAGAGATGATGGAGGACGGTCTGGGATGAGTGCAGAGCCGGAAATGGAAGAAAAGCGATCAGTCACATAGAGCCTCATCTCACTGATGCACCACCCCACGCATGCACAGATGAATGCGCACTCACCTCACACACACACACACACACACACACACACACACACACACACACACACACACACACACACACACACACACACACACACACACACAAATTCACAGCTATTGTTAGAAAAAGACATGATGGAAATTAGAAATGCAGACCATGAGCATAGCAATGCACATCTCGTGACAAGCAGAGCTGTTCATCCAACAGCATGTCTAGAGTCAGGCAGTGAGCCAAAGGAAGGCACACACAGACACAAAGACACAGACACAGACACAGACACACACACAGTCGGAAAGCTCTTACGAAGGAAGAGCTCTTATGAAGTAGGACATCATTTACGCGAGCGGGGATCTATGCATCTGAGTCATGCGCTCATCAACTATGTCTGTTGGGCAGATAAATAAGCTAATGCACTGTCAAGACAGATAAACAAGCCTGCCCTGGGCTTTCATCAGCAGACACATTTATAAACAGCTAATGCCCCAATTACTATAATTACAGCAACGGCTTTATTGGATGCGACTAAAAGGTCTTGACATAAGGCCTCCGCACTAATGTCAACATTAGGAGAAACTAATTGTAGCTATAGAGGACGAATGGAAGTCTCTCAGCTCTTATGTATGACGTCTCGCTTTGCCCTTCAGAACTGCCATCTGGTAGCAGACACTTCAAGTCAAGATGTCTTGGCAGAGAGTACCATTCTACATTTACAGCACACCTGTCTGGCTTTAGATATGAAGGGGAAATGTCCCTTCAGGGTTTCCATACTCCACCAGACCACAGATGCTGACAGTCAGGGAGTCGTGTATGTGAGTCGTTGGTCTGAGTCTGTCTAAACGTGCCCACAGGGAACAACAGTACTCTCAACACACACACACACACACACACACACACACTCTCTCTCTCTTTTTGTTCTTTTTTCCTGGCTTGTCAGAGGGAACATTAGACACAGACAGAGGGAGACTGTGTCATCTGCATCCTCTCTCCCCAGGACGGTCACTCTTTGATGGGCAGTGATTTCAGCTGCTCCCTAAGGCAGTGTGGGAGCCTCCTTCACCCTCTCTCACCGTCCTCTAGACACGGAAAAAACTCTGCTTTTCAGAGATTCACTACGCTACAGAAACTCTGTTTCTTTTCTCTCAGAGTAGAAAAGTACATGGTTAGGGTCTGGTGCATGGTTACTTTGCGAGTTTCCTTGAATGGCTCTTTCTGAGTTTTTCTGGCTCTACACACAATGTGACTTATACAGACATTCTCCAGAGGAAAATTCCAATGCTATGGTCACAATGCATAAGCAATCACACACACTCCCACACGTGCACACACACACACACACACACACACAAATGCAGCATTATGTGACCCATACTCGGAGCAGGACGACTAAGTTGGAAAGACCCTCTAGCTCTATCTTATGCATGGCCATTTTGGTCACAAAAAAAGAGAATGTACTCACGCAGCACAGAGAAATACGAGAAATCTATTTTAAATACATCAGCCAAGGCCATATTTACTGCTCAAGCAGCAGCAGCAGTAAGTGCCATGCTGTAGCGGAGCGTGGCCCGACGCATAGCGCCTTTGTCGCCGAAGATAATGAAATGAGGCTGCTGGCTGCGACTGTTGATCTCAGCGACCCCGGGCATGTTCGATGCTGACCTCTGACCTGTTAGCACACTGCCCCGACACGATGCAGTCTAACGGGACAGAGCCTGTCCTGAGGGATGGGGGGTTAGGCCTTGTACTGGCCTAGGGGACTCAAAGGCTAGTGTGCCTGAGCGGGGCATAAGACCTCAGGATAGCGTGGCACCCTCTTGAGATGTGGGAGGACACTGATGCCAGCTGATGTGCCTTCCGACAGACTGAGACACTGAAATGGAGACACCAGCACAAAGGCAGGCTGTCATCTGAAAGTGGACATTGTTTTTGTGTGTGTGTGTGTGTGTGTATATGTGTGCATATATGTATGTATGCTTGTATATGTGTACTGTGTGTGTATTTGTATACTGTGCATGTGTACATTTATAAGAGTGTACATGTGAATTGCATACCATGTGTACTGCTGTACATTCCAAAGCAGCTCTCATGCACTTCCTCTCCTCTGTCTGCAGGGCGGCTGCTGCTAGCTGTCCTCCCCCTTATCAGAGCCTGCGTCTGGAGGCGCTGAGCATTGAGCACCTCTCCATGAGGCAGGCAGGGAGCTCCAAGGGCTCCCTCCAGACCAGCTCCAGTGAAGCAGCCATGCCTCTGGGAAACGACCACCAGCCAGCCAGCCAGCCAGCCAGGACCCCCTGCCTACCCCCCCGACACCCTCCCCAGGGGAGATAATGAGGAAGAGGCCCTGACTGACGGAGGGCAGCGGGCTAGTGAAGCGGGAGGATGGAGACAGCCGTGCCCGCATGCCTCTCTCTCTCAGCAGCAGTATCATTTCTCTCACACGAGGAAGGCTCTGGCTGAGGCGGAACAACTCTTATCATTACACTCCTACCACTGCTCTTCTCACTGCCACCAACATAACCACGAACACTTTCCCTTTCATCTAATAACAACCGATCCATCGTCAGTTGTGTTTCACACACACTGTACACTTTTCTCTATTGCATTGGTATTTTCACACGCTGGATTCTCATGTAATAAAGTCATACACTTGTCACAGGCTGAATCTAATCCAGCGAACAGGAAGCAGACACATCAAACACTTCCCATGACACACCTCTGTAATATGACAACCACTCTGACAATGCGGATAGCTTCCTAATTAACCCCCCCCCCCCCCAAAATCAACACACAAATGAAACTCTGAAATAATATTCCATTGTTCTCCTACATCCGCTGCAATAAAAATAGTCCTGCTGAAAGAGTGATCTCGGGGGAAATCTGGAAGCTTTAATGCATCAAAGCTATTGCAGCTATCATGCCCTAAAAGCTTTTTTATATCATCCTCCCAATCGTGTCGGCTCCTGCCGACAGTGAGGCAGCGGGCGGAGAGATGAGCAGAGACGTCTTTTATCACATCACCGGGACCCGGCCCCTCGGCAGTCGAGACCAAAATAAACAGCTAAAACGCTCAAGTGTGGAACTGGGTGATTCCCAAACAGCTTCTCTATGATATGCCCGTATCTTTTTATTTGCCGTTATCACGTTTCAAGGGCCTTGTGTGCATGTGTGAGTGCATGCACATTTAGGTGTGTGTGTGTGTGTGTGTGTGTGTGTGTAGTGTGTGTGAGTGAGTGAGTGAGTGTGTGTGTGTGAGTGAGAGAGAGAGGGAGAGAGAGAGAGAGGTTAGACAGAAAAGTCACTCATCAACTCAGAGAGGGAGAAAAGATGGGAAGAGCTATTTATTATCCACAGGGACTAATGTCAGTAGAGGAGACAGCTTGTGCATGTCCGTGTCCCGGTCTCAGAGTACTTACTGTAGACAGGAGGGAGGGAGAGAGTGTGTGTGAGTGTGTGTGACACTGGCAGCAGGAGCTTCTTTGAGGTTTTGGCGCTACCACAGGAGAACGACAGACTTGCCGGTGGAAGAGCGCATCCCAAGTGTTGAGGATGATTCACACTGGCATCAGTGCCTCTCATCTCTCCTGCTACTAACTTACGGTAAACATAATGGATCATTCATAATGCAACCCAGGTGAAAGGCCTGATAAGACAGAGAGATATGGAAACTACCTATTTTAAAATGCCCCATCTCCTGTTTGTATACATTAGCGTGAGGGAGACAGAGACATATACAGGACCGGGGAGTTTGCTCTCCACTGAAGGCCTGCCTCATGGAAGGCTTCTAAGGAGAGATAATAGAAACTTAGCTTTGCAACTGATGTGTGACTAAGAAGCCCATAAATTGCTTGCGCCGACGTGAGTTTTTTACGGCAATCACAGAGTGTCTCCCATAATCCTTTGTTTTCCTACTTCATCAGCACCATTCTGCCACTGCTCTCAGCTGTTCAGAGAGCGCACGGCTGATAAGTAACAATAATGACTGATGAATAATATATGGCTTTTGCTCCCAAGAGGAGAACCAGACAGGAAATTAACGCCATCTTCATAAAATGTCTGAATACTAATACTTCATTACTGGCTGTTACACGGACAGACAGACAGATAGATAGATCTTTGAATGCATTTTGAAGTCAGTCTTTGAAATTCAAGTACTGTAGGTTTGTTCCCATATGACCGGGGTTTTGAATATAACTGATGTTATGGGGAAATGAGACCCAGACAAGGAGCATCTGAAAGACTTTGTGCCCAGGGAAGATAAGGAGACGACATGGCTGCAAGTAGGGAACAAAATTTCAACAATTGTCTAAGGAGCCCAGTGAGCTACCTGTGAAGAAAATGTATGAGCCTCCAACACACACACACACACACACACACACACACACACACACACACACACACACACACACACACACACAAAGCACCTCACAAATCTCCCATATTGCTACTTTCATGTGCAGTTCATGACATCCCCAGCACAGAACCCAGAGCCCAGAGCCTCACCGGTTGAAGATGTCATCGTCTTCGCCTCCCCACCCCCAGTACTCGTTGGGGAAGCCGTTGATTTTGAGGAACTGCTTTTTGCTGAGGCCAGAGACTCCGCCAAAATAGCCCGCATAAGGCAGCCTGCAGGGAACGGTGACAGAGGGAAGGGAAAAGAAAGGTCTGTTAAAGCCTGGCGTTTGTCACAATATCAGCACAAGAATCTCTTTGAGTAAACATCTGTATGACCGTCAACAAGCAAGAGGAGAACTGAGTCCATCTGGACAGCAGCTAAACACTCTCAGTTCTTTACAGGGCATGGTAACTGCGTTTGTGACAGTCTACAAAAAGAGTCTTCCCAGAGCAGGCTGGGAAGCTAGCTGTCGTCTCTCGCTCCTTCAGTGGGATTTTGGAAACCCACTGAGGCTCTTGGAGTTGACATGATTCCGCGAGCACATCACACAAGCTAAACCCCCTCAGGAATATCCCCCACATCCCCTGAGGAGCTCCAGCACTGGGCAAAATGATATCAGATCTCTCTCATTCTCTCTCTCTCGCTCTCTGTCTCTCCTCCATCTCTCCATTTCATCAGTATCTCCTGCGACACCCAACCCGCGCGCTTCTCACATCACAGCAGTGGGTACGAAAAAAACAACCAGAGCACACCGCCACGCCAGCACGCAGCGTGTGAAGTGAGCAGACGGGACACACACATGTCTCCCGTACATCAGACACCAGGGGGGTGGTGGTGGAACTGACAGACATGGAAGACTGGAGCCTGGAACAAGTCAGAGTGTGTGTGTGTGTGTGTGTGTGTGTGTGTGTATGTAAACACATGAATGGATACCATGTTACCCAGTACAGAGACATACATACACACAAACATGCACAAACACTCACACATGGAGGGGGATTCATGTTGAACGAGTGACACAGCACAGATACTCACGTCAAAGAGACACGGGTGTGTGTGTGTGCGTGCCGGGGTTTGGGTTGAATGAAGCCATCATCAGCCAGACATTTCATCACATGCAGCCAGCTGAAATTTCTAAGTGGACTTGGATGTTTCGGACAAAGGGATCAATTGGGATTATACATTTTAATTATATAATAATTCTATATTATCAAGCTGATTAACAGGCAGGTGCATCTGCGGGCAGCACAGTGTTGTTGCTATGGTACACGTGTGACGTACGCTGCCCCATTACCAGCAGACTCCGGCCAGACCTTTTGGAAGTGTATAACGTTGTTCCTGGGGAGAAATGGAAAGGCTTAACATTCTTTATCTTGCAAATAGAGGGAAAATGGTCAAATATTGACAAAAAAAATAGATTTGAATCGAGTCAGAGCACATCTGCAATTCTGCATGTGTATGAGAGACAGAGAGTGCGTACAAGAGAATGGAGGGTAGAGAGCGAGACAGAGAAAAGAAACATTTAAAGAGTTATCTTAATTTATTATTAATGCTAATTGATAATGCTAATGCTAACTGAGTAACGCCGATCTTCCTAGAGAGAGAACGGCTGAGATGCCTCTGCAGCTAATGGTCATTAACACTAATGGAACAGACTCTTTAAGAGCTGTGGACAAAACTGGCATCCACACACATGGAATGGAATTCTCCATCAGAGACCATGCCTGTCTGCGGCTGATGGGATGAGGAGCCTGGTGAGAAGAGTGAGAGAGAGTGAGAGAGAGAGAGAGAGAGAGAGAGAGAGAGAGAGAGAGAGAGAGAGAGAGAGTCGACACACGTCCCTTGAAGGTCCCAGGTTTGACAGCAATGTGAGAGGAGAAAATGAAGGAGCAGCTGACTTTTCCAGAGTGTCAGTCAGTGACGTGACATTTCAGAGAGAGCTTGCAGGTAACAAATGCGGAGAAGGAGAAGCTTGAGCCGGTTGTGGTGGAGTTAGGAGTGTGTGTGTGTGTGTGTGGTGGGAGGGGCTTCACTATTTTAGACTGGTAATTTGGTAAAATTGGTTAGGTATGGTAATCATCCCAAGGATGAAAAGTGATGATGAAGTCAAATGAGTTCAGATGACTCTCCTCCTCTCCTCGCCTCGCTTCCTAGGGGTCTTAACAGTGGCAGGTGAAGCGTCCGGATGCAGCATGGCTCCACTGGCCCCAGCAAAAAAGCAGGGAAATGAAGCCTCGCAAGAGCAAAAGGCCAGATTGTCTGGCAGCAGATGCAAGACAGACTCATTTCCTCTTTCAAACTCACCGGCAACAAAACTTCAGAGGACCTTTGGCTCCACTTTAATTTCCCAGACTATTACGAATTGAAGAGAGTGGGAGAATCTCACACTAAATAAGTTCCATTGACCCTGCTGCTTCTGTAGAAAGGGTCTGTCCATCAAGACTGAAGTGTTTTTGTTCTACTTCCAGTGTTCACAGTCATAATAGTGTAAGAAAGTAATCATGCAGAAATCTGCAGTAATATGCTTATATCAGCCAAAAGTTTTGTGAAATCCCTCTGATCAACTTGTACTGCAAAAACCCAACATCACTACAATAACTATTACAACTTCAACAACAAGAACTACCATCACTGCGATTACTCCTAGAAATAGAATTCTACAATTAATTACCACCCCATGGTTGAGTGACTCCATACACCAGTTCAGCTTCAGTCTACATGCATTATTGGGAACTTGAGCTTTGACCACCAAACTTGCAATCAGTTCATCCTAGTGCTGGGCGGTATGACCAAAAATGTATATCACGGTATTTTTCAAAATTCTTACGGTTTCACGGTATATGACGGTATTTTTTTTCATGCATAATCAGATGTTCACAGCATTTTCTACAGGTTGAGAGAGGAATTGCTGCAGTACATTGACTAAGGATGGTCTATTTTACTGTCATGATGTAGAATAACTCCACACTAGTGGTAATGCAGTTTTGCATGGCCCCAGAAAATTATGCTGTTTACAAAGAGCCACTCATGATTCTAATGAAGAATCTATACAGAATGCAAAGACAATTGCAGTCAAAATACAGAACTTTTACTGTGCAAATTTCATAAATACATCTTGTATAAAACCAATACTAAAAAGTAGTGCAACTTGCAATAATTATACTTTTTTGAAAATGATACAATTTAAAATAAAACCTCTCTGTTAATATGCTTACTCTGTCAAATAGGCCTATCAGAAATGTATTGTTATTGTGTGGTTTACATGACGTTAGTGGTAGGCTAGTGTTGTGTCTTCAATGTCTTGGAACAGGTCTACTAATTCACTACATAGTATCAAAGAGTAATAAATGTGTACCAACACAGTTGATACATGTACTACAGTATGTAGGGTAATGGCAGACATGTTCCAAGACACCAATGACACAACATACATGTAATATGTAATTGTAAGTACTTAACTTGTACACTTCATTTTAATGGGTTTATGCCACTGTATCAAAGAGCAATAAGTGTGTACCAACACAGTTGATACTATGTAGTGAATTAGTAGACCTGTTCCAAGACATCGAAAACACAACATACATGTCATTTGTACATGTAAGTAATTAACTGGTACACTTAATAGGTTTATTCCACTGTATCAAAGAGTAACAAGGTTGTAGCAGCACAGCTGTTACATGTACACTGAAGACAATGAGGCCTTAACTGGAGCTAAGACTGGTTTGTATATCAAATCTATCATGACCAGATTTGCCCCATCCAGCAGGTCTCAGGTCAGCTCTTTGCCTCTGATGAAAATTTAGGCAAATTGGCAAAGTTTTGTAAAAGCACTCAGTATTACAATGTAACAACTATATGTAGGTACCCACAAATACATAATGCAAGTACAATGATAGTACCTGATAGTACATGTTGTTACACAGGTTGTACCACTGTACCTAATTAGCTAGGTACACTGTAACGGCGACACATTAAAATAAAGTGTTTTAAGAAATGTTATCTGTTCTTGAGATATCACATTCACGAGAATTGGTGAGACAGACATACAGACGTACAGATAACACAAAGAACATCTCCAACCATGCCTATAGAGGCAACATGAAAGTAACACAATACTGGAACTACTGTAGTTCTGCCAAAGGGGTGTTTCCAATGTTTACTTTTCTAATTTTGTCTAGTATAATTTTGTAAACATTGCAGTAATGTATAATTGAACTGAAATTACGGTAACACTCCATAATAAGGTGCCATAATAAATAGTAAACTAGTAATTACCTAACCCTTTGTTAATATTTGTTAATTGTTACTAAAATATCTATTTGGCACAAGTTAGTTTTTTTTCATCAAAATATTTAAATATTAGTTTTTTGCATAAAATCTGTATGTTAATGTTTTAACAAATCTATTAACTAATATTGTATTAATATTTGTTAATGGTTAACTAAATGTATTTTTGGCACTAATTAACAGTTATTTCTTACATCATTTAAATGTTAAATGTTTATTTACAAACTATATGCTAATATAAAAGTTAATGACATATTATTATTTATCTAGCTTTTCTGATTAGCTTTGTGGAGAATTTATGGAATTTATGGTTTATGGCTTTATGGTCTTGTGGGGTGTATAAGGCACCCTACAGTACTGCCAGTGGTTGGTTGTGTGAGTGTTTGCACACCTCTTCTTCCACTTCATCCTCATTGGATACCTTTGTGGTTGGCTGTCCTGTAATTGGTGACCCTCTGTCTAGCGTTTGAAAGTAGTGTACTCTTTGCCTTTGGAAGTACTAGTTAGTTGCTGTTTGAATTTGGTAAAATTCAGGGGAGGGGGGTGTAACAGAGTTAGAAATGTAGTTTAGTGTTTGTATGTGATTTTCGTCGTAATTAAGCAGCTTTATTGAGATTGGTGTTTTTACATTACATTACATTACATTACATTTAGCAGACACTTCTTGACCAAAGTGACTTACATATGTCAGCTATATTACAAGGGATCAAAATGTCCCCGGAGCAACTTGGGGTTAAGTGCCTTGCTCAAGGGCACAACTGTGGAAGCTGGGAATTGAACCGACTACTTTCAGGCTACTGCACGCTAGCCCAGCTCCTTAACCACTACACTACCACCGCCCCTGTTTTGGAGCCCCCTTTGGAGAAACGGTATACTGCAGCTCTGCTGCGTTATGTCCTTGTATTGTTGCCATAGCCGATCAGAAGCGGTATGCGTTGCATTGGGTAGGTTGACTGTATAAAGCACTCCCCACTTTGTTTTAATTTTGTAACTGTAAAATGTTGTTTAAGTTGAAAATGTCGATATACCACCTGTATTATATTACTTTCCATGTATTGTTAGGATTTGGGTGCAATTCTAGCAACTTAGAGAATGTTTATTAATGTTTTCATTATGACCAACAACCATACACGGGTTTCCCGTTTACCAACAAAACTAGATACGCGCACAGACGTGGGGCAGAAGATGCTTGGTGGCCGTCCACAACGTTATAAACTTAACCTAAATAGTTGGCTGCTGTAAGCTACAATCAGATTTTTTTGTATACCCCTGTTGTCTCAATGATAATAACATCTCATTTCAAACTATATTTCAAAGTTTGCCGTTCATTTGCATTATTAATAGAACATTGTATTTTGTCATTTTTGGCGAAGACATGCATTCCGTTAGGGATATTGAACCTATTTAACATTCTCTAACCATCTTGATTTCGAATTGGTGCAGTTTTCAGCACAAAAACTCATTTTATTCTTTTGCTCTTTTGCATTGCTCTATGCTGTTCTATGGTGCTTTCTGCCTATGGCAAGCGATTTTAACATTTACCCGCTAAGTTTGACTATCTGGAATTAACATTGTAGATATCAACAACGTCTTTCTGACTAGTCGCAATTACATTTTGGATAGTTGGAATTGTCATTCAAGATATCTGTAGCGTAATTGTGACTAGTCGAAACGTCAGATAGAGATATCTGTAATTTAGTTTTGACTAGGCAAAACTGAATTACAGATATCTGTCATCATGTCATTGAAAACAACATTCAACTCGTCACACATCTTAAATGACAATTGCAGATATCTTTAATTCAGTTTGGACTAGGCAGAATGAAAGGTGAAGATATCTCAAACGTCATTATGATTAGTGCAAATTATTGTGCAAGACGTTGCTCTTTAGATCCGTAGCAGAGCCCGTCTACTTAGACATTCTCTGTCCGTAGGCTAATTTCCCCTCCCCAACATAATCGAAGAAGAAGCGGGCTTATTTCCTTATTTCTATGAATGGAAGAAGAAGAAGCAGTCATGGCTGTAATGTCTTGTTGACCTCTAAAATAACTAAAACTCAGGGACACCGTGTGGTTTATTAGACTCTCACGTTATCAACTGGCTTGATCTCTGTTTCGTAGCTTACATAAATTAGTAGGCCTAGGCTACTAAATGCACCAGCACCATCTACAGGAAACTCCATTCATAATGGTGTTGGCTGTAGGCTAATCGAAAAAATCAAAGCAACATTGAATCATCAATTCTTGCTGCCAGCTCCTGTCTTGCAAAAGCTGCAGCATTAAAAAGACGATTAAAAACTCCTTCGCCCTCTGGCTGCTCTGACATGATGCTAATTAGTGCTAATTACAAAGTTACATGAAAACTGAAAAGGAACATGTAGATATCTTGAATTGAGGTGAATTAAAGATATCTTCAACTGGAGTTATGACTAGTCAGAATCAAATTGTAGATATCTCTAACTGAAATTACAGATATCTACAATTCAATTGCAGATATCCATAATTCACATAGTGGATATCTGCAACTGAATTGTAGATATCTGTAATGATAAACCCCATAGAAATGAATGGCAAATGTGGCGTCATTTGTCCTAGGAAGAATGTCTTTGTGGATATCTGAAATGACAATTATGGATAGGAAGAATTCAATTGCGGATATCTAAAACGTTCGTTTTGACTAGGCAAAACTGAATTACAAATATCTGCAATACATATCCAGTCTAGCGGGTAAATGGTAAAATCGCTTGCTATATTCTGCCTCTTGGTTGCGCATGCATGTTTTCGTGACGTTGCATAGAAATCCATGTATACTGTACACACTGAGTCTAACGTGACTAGCTGTAAACTCCGCTAGCAACTTTCCATGCATTCAGTGTATTTTAGCTTAGTGTGCATGGAAAGTGCAATTCAGTCTAGCAGGAAATGAATGTACATTTAGTTTAGCATTATGTTTATGCATTACCTCCGTATGGTCTACGTCTGTGAGTGTTTAGTGAGTCTCAGAATATTAATAAACTGTCGTTCTGTGCACCTGAACATTCCATGTCGCATGTCTCCCTTGCTAGTAGGGATGACATTGATGGTATAATGATGCATGTAATATAGCCCATTCAACTACTTATTATTTTGCTTGTGCAGATGCTGTTTTATGTATGCCAGTGCCTGAAGGCATGTTTTGTTTGAACTTTTCCTAAAGGAATAAATGTGATAAGCCAGTTTTGGTCTCAGTCCCTTCACCGTCTGACTAATAGTTATATATTACTAATATATTAATAAAGCTTAACCAACTTTATTATAAGGGTCCCCCATACTGATAGTTGTATATTACTAATATATTAATTAAGCTTAACCAACTTTATTATAAGGGGCCCCCACACTGATAGCTATTTACTACTAATATATTAATTAAGCTTAACCAACTTTATTATAAGGGTCCCCCATACTGATAGTTATATATTACTAATATATTAATTAAGCTTAACCAACTTTATTATAAGGGGCCCCACATAGCTATATACTACTAATATATTAATTAAGCTTAACCAACTTTATTGCAAGCGGTTCCGGCGCCGACAAGAGTGGCAGCATGTCAAGGTAGCTCTGTGTTTTTTTCTTGAATTTCCTCTTGGGGATCAATAGTATCTCTCTATCTATTGTAAGGGTCCTATGGGGAGTGGTTCATATTGGGATAGGCAGAAGCACAGTTTAATAAGTCATTAACTTTTCTATTAACATATAGTTTGTAAATAAATATTCAACATATAAATTATGGAAGAAATAACTGTCAATTAGTGCCA
The DNA here is from genome assembly GCF_017589495.1 of Alosa alosa. NCBI lineage: Eukaryota > Metazoa > Chordata > Actinopteri > Clupeiformes > Clupeidae > Alosa > Alosa alosa. Next base: position 43,993,491 of record NC_063189.1, on the reverse strand, counting down.
AAAAGACATTTAGTTAACTATTAACACAAATTAATACAATATTAGTTAATAGATTTGCTAAAACATTAAAATAAGTGTTATGCAAACAACTAATATTTAATTAATGATGAAACTATTAACTTGTGCTAAATAGATAAAGTGTGTTTAGTTAGTAAACTGTTGCTGAGTAAATGTTATGCTAAAAGTGACCATGTCATAAATACTGGCACAAGGGTTCACTGGCATAAATATCTACGAGCAAGCATTTCAAGCATTTCAAGCCAGTTACATGCTTTTGTAGGTAATTCATTGTGTGGTACAGTTACTACAAACTGTTTTTAGAAATGCACTTCCAGATGCGCAAACATTAATGGTGATTCGAGAAATGCACTCAAAATAGAAGGAAAACAAACAACAACAAAAAAAACGGTAGCTAGTCAAAAGCGGAAGCTAACCTGAAGCCGAACTTGTCCATGGCAATGGCAAAGTGTCGTGGCTGGTCGTAGCAGTGGTAGAGGTTGCGGTCATCCATGGGGATGAGGTCCACGTCACTGAAGATGAAGCAGTCATACTCACTGTCCTTCAAGGCTTCAGTGTAGCCCACATTTAGCAGCTTGGCCCGGTTAAAAGTGTCCTCCCCCAACTACAGACACACACACACACACACACACCACAAAGAGAGAAACACACATATGTATACAGTATGAGTTACTATGAGACTGTGAGTTGACAGGGGCATCTCTGCAGCTCTGCATATCTATGGCAAACTCTGATTAAAAAAAAAAAACACTGCGGCATGACTGTGTAAAAGGGCAAAGGCATATAGACCCTCTAAAAGCTTTTACAAGTGGATGTAGGGGGGCACCTCAAAGGCCAAACCTCTGATGGTATCCCACACTGACAAACACAATCTTTAAGAAACAAGTTTACCTAGTTCTAAATATGGCATTATTGCAAGGACTGTGCAGACACAAAGGGACTAATGTTATATGACAGCAGTTTTGCATCCATCACTAGTTAGTTAATATCATTATATGGCAATTTGTCACAACACATTATCCTCAGCTAATGCAAGGTATTTCAGGTAAGGCAATGCACCATAAGTAGCTTCTAGTGCCAACAATCCTATGTGACAAATAATCCCATGTAATCCACTAATACCTGAGATTTGACCGAATTATTCTCTAGTGAAAACTCGTGGCACAAATCCACTGGCATTTGAAAAGAAACGCACCGCCCAACTCTATCTGTGTCAGACACACATTAGCATATCTCAAGGTAATTCGCCACATGCACAGACACATAAACAAGGAAGCACAGCCCCATTCCTGCCACCACGGGGAACATGAAGGGAAATAATTGTCAAAATTGTTGCGTAGTTTCTTTTGATGGTTTCAGTATCACAATGTGGCTGTACAGCATACCTATGAGAGTATGCATTTGATATGTACACAAACCTACACCAGGACCAGTTTTACTTTAAGGCAAAATAGACTCAACACATCACAAAAATCCATTTAGTATGCAGCGGTAATAGGGAGTTAGTCCCCAATTCAACACCATTTTGTATTGCTGTGTGAGAAAATGACATGGATTTTTCTGCAGTTTGTTTTTCTGCATTCTTGTTTCAGAGGCACAGAAGAGAGGAAAAAAACTAAAAATAATAACAAAAACAAAAAAAAGAAACACACACACGCACAGAGAGAGAGAGAGCTCTGTAGAAACTGAGTTACCCACAGATGGTTTTGTTGAACCTATGAGACTAGACAACCTTTTTACATATACAGTATAGAGTCTGAGGTAGGCCTGAAGACGTTCTTGGAATATGCATAACTTCAACACCTAACTCCAGGGCTTCTGTTGACGAAAAAGGCCACAGAAAACAGATGTTCACCCCAGAAGTCAGTTTAATGGGGAGGAGTGGGTGGTGCCCTCCCTGCAGAAAGAACTGAAGATCTTTCATTTAGTCCAAAGTTAGACGACAGGGTCCAAACGAAGTTACTGCATACTCATTAGCCGGGGGCGCTTGCAGCGTCACACACCACCACCCAGCGTGACAAAGAGCCCAGTGAATACCTGAGCACCAGCGCTTTTGTCATCGTCCCACAGAGACTAATTGTCCCCAAAAGAGGGGAAATTATTTTCAGCCTCTCGGTGGGTAAATAAACCATCTCTCTGGATGCTTGATAGGTCCGTAGTGGGACTGGGAGCGGGTTTGAGGTGTTGACCTTTGCTACTGCACTCTGATGCAGGCTTGGTTGTACCTGGCAGGAGGCTCATTGCTGTCCTCCCTTACAAAAAAAAGAAGTTTATGGAAGTGTACTGTTAGTATACTTATTTTAAACTAAAAAATAAGTTACTTAGTTTAGTGTATAGTTTACTTTTTGTTTACTGATCAGAGATCTAATAAATTGATTTATACTTAATTATACTTGGCATAAGTATACATAAAGGTTTAAGTATATATCTAGCCTATACTTTGTACTTATACTTAAGTATACTTGGCTTATACTGACGGAAAAGTCTTATTTAAAGTCTTAAAGTCTTATTCCTAAAGTATATTTATTTGTACTTGTAGCCAGGGACTGATCTTTGAGAGGCTGCATGACAGATTCTACTATAACTTTTCTGTAAAGACTGTGTTTGGGTTAAAACAGGGTTGGGTTGACTACTTAAGTTGTTATATTTTGGCATCCAATACAATATTTGGTTGAACATTCTTATTTATATAAAAAAAAAAAACTTTCAGAGTACTCTAAAGTTAAAAGTATGCTTCAAGTCTAAAAATAATAGATAGATAGATAGATAGATAGATAGATAGATAGATAGATATTTTATTGATCCCCAGGGAAAATTCAAGGTCTCAGCAGCATACATACAACACAAACACATTCTTTAACAGCAGAAAGAGTAATTAAAGTATATAATATAAAAACACAACTAAGCAGTAAGGACAGTAGAAGATAAAGAATATGCTAAATATACTAAAATACAAATTATACTAACTAACACTTAATACAATATATAACATACTAAAATACAAATGACAAAAATATAAATTATACTAACTAACACTTAATCTAAATCAATTCTAAAAACAGTATCCACATAGTGGTGATTAATCAATCAGAGGCGCTTGCAATGACTGAGGCAGGGACAGGGCCTGTGATTCTCTGTGCATAGTAAGGTAGGGTAAGGTTCTCTAAGGTGCTCTGCAATTCCTAGCAGAATAAAAATAGTGGCTGCTGCTGAAGCGGCAGCATAAGCGGCAGCCCTCGTTTCAGCCAGCCGCGTTTAAGACGGACACGGTCAAGACAAGCAAGTTGACCTGTGCAAGTTCACCGAGCACAGGCACCGACAAAGGCAAAATGTGCCGTTCCTCCATATCTGTTATCACCGGCCATTGCAGAAAGCGGCATCATGCCAAAAGGGGCAGAAATGTCAAAAGGGGCAGAAATCCCCTTAACCTCCAAGAACTTAAACGGTCCTCACCAACAGAAACCTCCTTCTCCATGGGCTTGTGGAACTGTCAATCCGCAGTCAACAAAACCGACTTCATAGCTGGCTATGCCAACCACCTTTCATTGGAACTCCTTTGCTCTCACTGAGACTTGATCAAACCAGAGAACACTGCCACCCCGTCTGCACTCTCCACTAACCTTACACTATCCCACACCCCTCGCCTATCTGGACGAGGAGGCGGGACGGGCCTGCTGATCTCCAACAAATGGAAATTCACCCCGCTACTGCCTTCAAACAAATATGTCTCATTCGAATTCCATGCCATCACAGTGATCGCCCCAGCAAAACTCTAACGTGCTGGTCATCTACAACCCTCCAGGCCAACTAGGCAACTTTATTGACGAACTTGACACTCTGCTATCCTCCATCCCTGAGCATGACTGTCCGCTTCTTGTTCTCGGGATATGAACATCCACTTAGATGCCCCAGGCTCAACAGACTTTTGGCCCTGGTCCACTCCTTTGACCTCGAACTGGTTCAAAGCCCATCGACTCACAAAGCTGGCAAAGAGCTTGACTTGATCTTCACCGGAACTGCAGCACAGACACCCTCATGGTGACGCCTCTCCATCTTTCTGACCACTTCTTCATCCAGTTCAACGCCAGCCTGTCAGAACAGCCTCCTCCGCCTCAGCCGATGGTCACGTTCGCCCGCAACATCCGAACCTGTCTCCAACGCACTTCTCCTCTGTGGTTGCCTCGGTCTACCTCCACTCAACACCTTCTCCTCTCTGGAGGTTAATGAAGCCACTGACTCGCTTCTGCTCCACACTGACCTCGTGGTCTAGACGAAGCTGTGCCCCTCTTACCACAAGGCCAGCTCGATCCAAACATTCTCATCCATGGCTAAATGATACCTCCTCCGGACAAGAGCGCACCAAACTCAGAGCCGCGGAGAGGAAATGGCACAAATCCAAACTAGCTGACGACCTCAAAACTACCAGACACTCCTGACCTCCTTCTCAGCCAGCATCACTGCTGCTAAGACTGCTTTCTACCATGACAAAATCAACAGCGCTACAGACACTCGAAAACTTTTCTCAACCTTCAAATCGCTACTCAACCCTCAGCTGCCTCCTCCTCCATCCAGCCTTACTGCAGATACCCTCGCCGCATTCATTTTTACAAACAAAGTGGCGGCAATCAGCAGTCAATTCTCTACATGCCCACTCAACGATCTGATCAGATGACTACAATAGGGACCGCAGCATTCACTCCTACAACTCCTAGGGACTGCTGGAACATCTTTTTTCAGCATTCACATTCACGCACATTTCTACTGGCCCGGGTAACACCGTTACTTAAGAAAGCTTCTCTCAACCCTGCTGTCTCTGTCTCACTACTGCCTTTCCTATCCAAAGGCATTGAACGAAAGCAGTCTCCAAACAGGTCTCTGACTTCCTTTCACAGAACAACCTTCTGGATCCAAATCAGTCTGGGTTCAAAAGCTGCCACTCTACCAAACGCTCTGCTGTCTGTAACAGAAGCCTTAAAGAAGCCAGGGCGACCGCCGGGTCATCAGTACTCATTCTGCTTGACTTATCGGTTGCCTTTGACACGTTAATCACCGTGATCCTTCTCTCTATACTCGCTGACATGGGAATCTCGGTTCTGCTCTCCTGGTTTGAATCCCACCTCACAGGACGCCGTTTAACGTATCATGGCTTGGTCAGCTATCCGCACCTCACCATCTCACCACAGGGGTCCCCAGGGCTCAGTGCTGGGCCCCTCCCTTTGCTATCTACACCACCTCCTTGGGACAGATTATCCGTCAAGACGGCTTCTCATACCACTGCTATGCAGACGACACACAGCTCTATCTGTCCTTTCCACCTGACGCACCCCTGGTTTCAGCACGGATCTCAGATTGCCTTTCAGACATAGCTACATGGATGAAGGCACACCACCTCCAGCTGAACCTCTCAAAGACTGAACTGCTGGTCATCCCAGCTAAACCTACCATACACCACGACATCAACATCAAATTTGACTCCCCTGTCTGTTTCAATCGACCAGGACTGCAAGAAATCTAGGAGTTGTTCTCGACAACCAACTAAACTTCTCAGATCATGTTGCCTCAGTCAGCCGGGTCATGCCAAGCCTGCACTCTACAACATACGGAAAATCAGGACTTACTTGACTCAAGATGCTACCCAACTTCTGGTTCAGGCAATAGTCATCTCACGACTCGACTACTGCAATGCCTCCTGACAGGTCTCCCAGCCTGCGCGCAGTGAAACCACTTCAGATGATCCAGAACGCAGGGCGGGGTTCTGGTCTACAACCAACCCAAAGGGCACATGTTACCCCGCTGCTCATCCAGCTACACTGGCTACCTATGTATGCCCGCATCAAATTCAAGTCTCTAACGCTTGCCTACAAAGTAGTCTCCGGTTCTGCTCCCACCTACTTGAATGCCCTCATACAGACTTACACTACCTCCAGACCGCCGCTCCTCTGACGAACGACGCCTAGCTCTACCACCGTGCACGCCAAGCCAATCCAAACTTTTCTCATCTGTTGTTCCTCGTTGGTGGAACACACTGCCAGTTCCTACAAGGGCAGGGACATCCTTTTCCACTTTCAAAAACTCCTGAAGACCCAGCTCTTTAGAGAACATCTACTCTCATAGCAACACTTACAACAAGTCTTACTGATCCTAGCACTCACCAGCCGTTTTAAACTGACAAGTAACTGCTAAAAACAGCACTCACCGGACGCACTTATTCTTACTGTACTCTAATGTTTTTTAAACTGTCCTAAAATTGTGAGAATTGTTCTTAAACTTACTGTTTACCATGTTGTTAGTCGCTTTGGTTAAAAAGCGTCAGCCAAATGTAATGTAATGTAATGTAATGTAATGTAATGCTCTGTGTGAATGAGTGTCATGGTGGTAGTGCAATGGTGATAGTGCAAATGAGTAAGTCCAACAGTGCAACAATGCAGAAATAAAGTAAAGTAAAGTCTATATATCTATATATTTGACTATTTAAGAACATGTATAAGTGTGGCCACAGTTCGGCTGTGGCATGGAAGGGGGGGGGGTTATGCATATGTGCTAATGTGCTAATATAGCACGCAAACAGTGAGGCATAAAGACAGTGGTACAAGTGGCTAGTGGACAGACAGTACCAAACATGGAGGGGGTGAAGAGGCAGACAGACTATGCAGAGAAGTCTATCTCTCCTCTTCCCTTAAGTGAGGCATTGAACAGTTCAATGGCCCTGGGGACAAATGACTTTCTCAGTCTGTCAGTTGTGCAAGGCAGTGAGCTTAAGTCTCCAGCTGATCAGGCTCTTCTGCTTAACAATAGTGCTGTGGAGTGGGTGACACTCATTGTCCAAGATGTTGATCAGTTTGTTCAGGGTCCTTTTGTCAGATAGTGAAGTGATGCACTCCAGTTCAGCTCCCACTACAGAGCCAGCTTTCCTTACCAGCCTGTCAATTACCCCACATCCTTCTTCCTTGTGCTTCCTCCCCAGCATACTACTGCATAGAAGAGGACGCTGGCAACAACAGACTGGTAGAACATCCTGAGGAGCTTACTGCACACATTGAAGGACCACAGCCTCCTCAGGAAGTACAGCCTCCTCTGCCCTTTCTTGTAGAGTGCATCAGTGTTGGCTGACCAGTCCAGTTTATTGTCCAGGTGGAGACCCAGATACTTGTAGGTGCTAACCACCTCCACATTGACCCCATCAATGTGGACTGGTAGCAGAGTGGGCTTAGACCTACGGAAATCCACCACCATCTCCTTGGTCTTTGAGGTGTTAAGTTGAAGATGATTGAGTTTGCACCATTGCACAAAGTCCTCCACCAAGCTCCTGTACTCCTCCTCCTGCCCGTTCCTGATACACCCCACAATACCTGAATGGAAACCTTGTAGTGCACTTAAAAAGTAGGATGTGTAGTCCATGTAAAGAAAGCTTACAAATATACTAGTAAAAACTATTAAACTTATAGTTTACTGAGGATATACTTTAAGTATACAATCATGAACTAAAAACTGGACTAGAAGTATATAACAGTAGTACTGTAGGTGGCAGTGGTTCAGGAGGTTCAGGAGGTATTTTCAACAAAAACACATCGCCCACAATTATTGGCACCCCTGTTTGTAATACCTTCTTCCTTTTAAAGAAAACAGCTCGTAATTCTGGAGGGTACGTTCTATAACTAGTATCTTCACTAGTTTACTTACAGTTTAGTTATCAGTACAGTTGCAGTACAAAATAAAGTATACTTACGAGTTTACTATTATAAACTGGAAAGTGGGGCCAATTTAGTCTGAAGTATTAACATAGTACACTAACAAGTATACCACAAGTACATTAAATTACTACATAAAGAAAACTTGGAAATTATATTTCAACTGCACTTAAGTCTTTGGTAAATGTTGTATCCAACTGTCCATGCCACTGCTGATCCCCACCACCCTAACCAATCAGACCTCAAAGCACGAAACTGCTGTGGGAGTCTGTCTGACATGTGGCTGAGCGCAGCCCTCACTCACTGTCCCAGTGTCCAGCATCCAGCATCCTGCCCTGTGCTGCACCAAGCACACACCAGCGGCTTGGCCGCCTGCCCTGGGCAGCACAGGTCTGTTGTTAAGATAACAGATCAGGTTGAGAGAGTTCCTGGACTGGTATTCAGACTTGTCTTTTGTGTGTGTGTGTGTGTGTGTGTGTGTGTGTGTGTGTGTGTGTGTGTGTGTGTGGGGGATGGGCAGCACATGCACTTTCTTTATCGATTTAAAGCAAGCTGACCTTATCACCCAGGTGCACTATCGATGGCAGGCCAGAGAGAGAGAGATGAGAAGAGAATGAACCCGCATCGACCGGTGGTCACAGATACAGTGGGTGTATGTGTGTACAGTGCATGCATTTGTGTGCGTTTTTGTGTGTGTGTGTATGTGTGTGTATGTGTGTGCGCACTTGAGTGCATGTACCTGCTCATAATATGTGTCTTACACACCTCCAGTAAATAATAATGTCAAAATGCACAGTGTTCAAGCTCACCCTGTTAAGCAGCCCTTCATAACTTTCTCCCAGAGGCTTCTCAAAACATACGCAAATGAAGCAGCGGTGCAAGAAGCCAGCCCACTAAGGCAAACACAGCAACTTGAACCGGTCAAGGTAAACAACCCTTATCCCTCTTCAGTAGCAGGGAGGCTGTCCTAATTTAGAAGCAATGCCTCATTACAGCTCCGGTGAGCACCTGGCAGGTAGCATCTGATCCGCACGCCTCCATTAAAAACACTCCTCTGGCCGCGGCCTCCTCTGAGGGACCTTTTACGGCTTAGCGACGGCTTCACGAACGGCCCGCACACGCACACTGGCGCTGGCTCTGCGCCAGGCAAACTCATTTACAGTAATGAAAGGAGTGCATCAGAGCATAGAGGGCCCCCATCACAAACACAAACACACACATACAAATATGCAAGCATACAAAAATACGCAAATACACACACTATGACATGCATACACACACACACACAAGAAAAACACCTGCAGTTTTCAGGGATTCAATATAGAGTTAGTTTGGCTTTCATCAACGACCTTTCATTGCAGGCGAGCTATGGAAATGGCAGCAGGAAGGAGACTTATCAGGCTCCAGTACACAGCCACCAGGTGCCGGTGCCATCTATGGTTTCCTCTGCCACTCATCATCCAGATAACTAGCGCATAAGCAAATTACAGAACCACTACATCCAACCTCAAGGCTATATGGAGAGGACTACTACAGGTGGACGGCCACGGCTTACGGTATACCTAATTGTTGGCATTAATACAATGATGTTTCCATTTGAGAAAACAAGCTGTTTTCCAAGGTATGAGTCACACTGGAGTGCGCATTCCAGTAAAATACAAACAGAGTACGTAAAAATAGCTAAAAAGAGTTTGTCTGTAGATATTACATTATTCTTATAAGTAACATGTAGGCTGTGTGTGGAGAGTTGCCTCACTAGTCCCATTGAAAATGTAAATCATTAATAGAATACGTATATGTCATCTAACGATGCCCCAGTGCTGTTTACATGATAAACGCATTTTCGGGGTAAACATGTTCCACTGGACGTTGGACTGATATGACAGCATAGGTCAGAGCTGCCTTGCAGGATTTGATTCTGTCATCTCGCCCCTTGCTGACTGCCAATCACCTCGCTGGGGCCAATGCATGGCCACTTGTGACCCGGCCGCTCGGACTGCCCGTGCCCGTCAGTTGGCCCGAGATGATGGACAGTGCTCCGCGCCCGACGAGCAGGTGGGAAGTGCCACCTCACATATGACTCAGGTTCACTCTCACTTGAGATGAATCGGCATGGAGAGGGGGAGAGGGAGAGAGAGACATGAGAGAGAGAGAGAGAGAGAGAGAGACACAGAGAGAGAGAGAGAAAAAGAGAGATTGCACCTAGAGCACCGTTTCGTATCTGCCTAGCACCAGACGTTTTTAACACAGGTCCCCCTGTGATAATGGACTGAGAGAGGAGGGAGACACAATAAGCAGACAGAGCCCTCTGAGTGGTCAGGCTGAGTCATGCAGTGTCCATGGCCACTGGATCAAATTAAGACCAGTGGAAGGGCCACTGAGGAGTAGGACTGTGCAATATAAGAAATATATCCCATATTGGGGATATACAACGTATTGTTACCCCAATAACAATACAAATAACGACAGAGCACCTATTCTGTAAATTCAATGAAAAATGGTCAATATAACTAACCACAAGGGAAGCATCTACTGCACAAAAAGGAAGGAGATTTCTGCACACTTTCATGGTCACCACCTACTCCACCCACCCAGCCCTCCTCAAACAGATGGGCTTGGAGAGGAGGGGCCCTGAAGTTTGTCTCGTCTGTCTGAAAATGGATTTTGGCTTGTGCGTAGCATGACAAGGACGAGGCAAGCTAATATCATTGTAATGTTGTCATGTCTGCCCAGGAGCCCCTTCCACATCTCACGAACACAAGCCCAGCTTTTTAAATCATCCTTCCCGATCTATTTGACAGCTGCAAGCGTCTCACACGGCTGCTCAGCCAACCACGCTGGGAAAACAATTAATCATTGCAACTGCGAGGAAATGTTTAAGGTTGTTGTTCCCTCCCTTTGTCCCCGACACTGGACGAGTGTGATAAAGTAGGAGGCATGTCACATCACCGCAGAGTGCTACACCACGATGCTGCGCTTAAAGCATTGTCCCTCTGCATTAAGGCTTGCTGCCATGGAGATAAAAGTCACTGCAGTGGGTGAGATCTCATTTAGCAAGAGGCTAGCCATTCTCTGTTGTTGGCACAGGGCAAGAGAGAGTAGTTCCCCTCTGATCCTGTCACAGAGAAAAAAAAGGGAAAGTTAATAAATCCAAGGCTAAAGAGATGGAAATCCATTTGAGAGTGTGACACGGGAGGCCTGTAACTTTTATGTGATACATTAAGTTGGAAGGAGCACATTACATTATAATGGGAAAACAATCCACCATGCGAGATGATTAGACTATTATGGGATATAATACACCAAGCTGCTGGAAGACAATCATTCTTAAATGTGCATGTTTCACAGAGGCTCTGCAATAAGTTTGTGCATTGCTTTTGAAGCGTACTCTTTCAGCAAGGAGTAATGAATTAGATACAACTACACAATATAATTACAACAAATACAAATTAGATTTTTTTCTTCAAAGCCCAAATCAAACTGAATGAAACATGCCGATGGCTTTCCTTCATGCCATCCGTGTGAGTGAGCTGATGTGAAATTAATCCCGATCACGGTTAATTAAATAAAACCTGGCCTGCTCGCACTAATCTGCCCTGGCATCGTTTGGCTGGCAGGCTGCACAGGCCCTCTGTCATTGGCTGCTGATTAATACACACAAGCCTATCAGCTAGTGGGGGGATTTAGATAAGAGTTTTACTGCAAAAAAAGCCCACATAAATCACCAGATTGGAGAAAATGTATTGCTCTTATGACAGCGTGGTGTAGAGGGGTGATGTATTGGGACGTTAGCGCTGTTCCCTACTCACACGCTAACTGTGGCTCACAGCATGGTGCCGAGACGTCGGCCATATCGCCAGAGACGACTTGGTTATTAGGCGGGAGAATGTCACCTAGGCCTGTTATTCCGGAGTGAGTTATGAGTTAGGACTTAGGCTTAAAAGTCACGTCTGGCATAATAGTTTAAAAGACTGTGCACTGAGGGGCTAAAATGCTCATTCATACATTCTGTACACAACCCTGTCCTCTGCATCAAGTAGAGAGCCATTTACATGTTTTGCACCACTGTACATGCTGAGAAACAATTGCAGTACATGACTAAGCAATTTAAGAGACATGGACCTAATGGAGTAGAAGCTGTGAACACCCTCGGAGATGGAGGACTTACACCACACAGGCTACAGCTGGAGATGGAAGACTTTGCTAAAGAACCACTACACCGTATCTCTGTATATGAAAAAGCAAAACTGTAGCCTACGATAAGTCTGGCAGCTTTTTCAAGTGCACCAGTCAGTTCTGACCTGAGGTATCAATCTGTTAAAGACACATCATAAAAAAGGTCAATGACCAGCAGCACAGAGAGCCCTACTGAGATCGTTCAGATCCACCTTCCACCTTATTTATAAGACTATAGCGACATTGGCAGGACACTTCAGTGTTCCCAAATCCAGTTTTCTATGTCCGGACAAAGCTGCGTTTTAGTGACTTTATGGTTTCATATGACGGTAGTTTGACTAAAAGACAGTGCCTGACTTATCCTAAGCCATGTAAAAAGTAAACTTATATTATATAGAATATCCATATTGAGTGCAGAATTGTCAAGATATAATATAAAGTAATATAAGTTGAAGATTACTCAAGATAGCCTACTGAGACTCTAAGTTATATGTAAACAGAATGGATGGAAGATGAAAACCGTAACAGAAGAAGGTTTCAGGAATTAGGTGGATACAGTAGGCTACATTTTTTAGTAGTAAGGCTGAAAGTGAGTGCTTCGTTCGTCAATGTAGCGCTAATGCTGCCCGGGGGCATGTCCAGAGTAGCCTACTCCGCTGTCTGATTTACGGCGGCCAGCTGTGGTCGGTTGCCAGCTACGGCGGCCAGCTGTGTCATCTCGGCTCTCTCGGCATGGCTGACCTTGTCCCGCCCGTGCCCCTCCACTGGGGCACTCCTGCCATCCCATACGGTTGTTTCACGATGCTGACATCTCTGCTCCACTTGTGTGTGCGTGTGTGTGTGTGTGTGTGTGTGTGGAGCACTTTTGCTCGTCTAATGAAGATAACCTTGTGATTTACTCTTGTGGAAATTCATGTGTGTATACATAGAGACAGAGAGCGAGTGAGCGAGCGACTGAGAAGGAAGATAGAGAGAGAGAGAGAGAGAGAGAGGAGAAGAGAGGGAGAGGGAGATGAGCACACCATGCTCCAGGCCCTGAGCTCTTCCCAGTGGGCCTTTCTACCACGTGAAGCGCATACATGTCAGAAAAAAAATACAACCACTCTGGGTAAAAGCTTCACCAAACACCAAGCGCCACAAGCCATGAGCTCAGACCTGGGAAGTAGAGGCAGCGCAGTCCCAGAGGCACCACGGCAGCGTGGTGAAGACTCGTGTGACATGATGATCTGTCTTCAAACATCTGGCCCTCTCGCTACTCTCCGTTACATCCTGAAGAATTACACCAATCAGAGCATTAACGATGCCCGCGAGGAGCCGTAGGTGCAGGCTGACTCCCACAGCAGAGCTGCCTCTAAGCCTTACCAGGAAGGGTTTGGGTGTCGGGATCGAAATCGGGATCAGGGAGACCCGACCCATTCGGGTCAGGTGGAAACTCATTCCTCTTTTAAGCAGCTTGAAGGTAGAAGAGGACACACAAAATGCTGATTTCAGACATTTCACCTGACAATTTCAGCCTTGTATGAGTGCTAATATTTCATTCTCTGCCAAAGTAGGAAAATGACTATGCCAACACAGGAAAGTGTCAACATTAAGGGTCCACTTCAAAGAAAGCTTCTGGATAAAATACATTTTCATGTAAAGCGGATATTTCAGCTATTTCTTTGTGGTAGTGTGTGAGTGCTTCAAATTCTGTATAAGGGATGACATATTTGCTTTGATAAAATTGAAAAAGCTGAAATAACATGCTTGATACAATTGCTGGGGCTGGGGGTGGGGGGGGTGAGGGCATCTGAAAAAATCCTTACACACATTTCAGAGACATTTAAAGTTAATCTGGCACAGCTGAAGGAATAATTAAAATGCCACGGAACTTGACCTCAATTCTGCCCTGCTTTAAAGGTCAGGCATTATGAAGAAAATCGTCTTTCTCAGCTCCATGCTTTTAGCAGTTATCTGTAATTTGCCTGAGCAGATAGGTTGAGTGAGTTAAATACATTGAACCATTAATTCTGCTGGCCACAGTGCAGCGTTTAATGCAAAGCTATAGATTTTTTATTATCATGTACCGTATTTCATCTATACACTGTGTGCAACACTACTGCAGTGTTCAGTGTACAAGCATATAGGTTGTTTCATAGCATCTTGATCATATGTAATGAAGCATTGGTGCTCTTTGCTTGCATGCATGGATGTCAGAACATTACTTCCACCAGCAGATAAAGCCAAACAGGTCATGTAATTAACAAATTAGCCTTTCATGAAGTACAATTAGTGATTTTTGAACCACTACTGCTGTTATGACGGTTTCATTTCCAATCCCATTAGTGCTAAAAGAAGTGAATTACAATCACAAATGCAATGAGCAGCAAGGTACTTGCTCCAACAGATACTTCCTCCTAGGATCCACGGACATAACCTCCCAGCAGCAACCAATTTGGAATATGGTGAACATCATTATTTGTCTCGGGAGCAAGAGGCTGGGCAAACCTAATTCTGTGGCAATTTCTCTGCCATGGACAAATACCATCCAGACAAACAAAGAAGTGCCAGTTATTCTTCGGAGACTGGTTGAATCGTATTAGATGCTGTTTGGATAGACTGCCAAGTCAGTGGTTGTGAATACTAATGTACAAAAATGTACAGGAGCATGTTGTAGTGTCTCACTTCTGGATACTTCCCTTTGAACATAACATAACATTGTCATAACATCCAAAGCCTGTACCTGGGTCTTCATTATTGATAGTAATTTTGAATTCGACGATTGATCGACAAGTGTCTGATTATCACAAGTGGGAAATGCTAAATAAAAGCAACCTAGCACCCTGACAACAGGGAGGTGATGAATACAGTACTTCCAGCCATTGTGATTCTAAGGATAATAAGGGCTGCCCAATCAGCCTCAGCAGACATGCTTTCATTAAGAGAAAATCTCTCTCTCGGTCTCTCTCTCTCTCTCTCTCTCTCTCTCTTGTTCAAAGGACAGCCCGTTGCATAGTCAGGCTTGAACTGTGCCGTCTGGCTGTGTGTGCGAAGCAGACTGGAATTCTGCTGACTTTCACAACTTCACATCGCTGCATCATTGTATCAGCAAAGACATCAGTGGCTTTGGAATCAGCATAGTCCAGGTGCAAGCCAAACGTCTCCTCTCATTTGCAGTGTTGCTTTTGATTGGAGGCTCATAACACCATCGTTAGTCTTTAGTGAGACAGAGAGCATGTTGGTTTCTGCTGTGAGGTCTGTGTAGGTTTAGAATCGTAATACTGTTTGTCATGTATCAAGTGAAGCTTACTACATACAAGAAATACTATCTTATCGATGCTAAAAACACACACATCAGAGCTTTTCCTCTGACAAGGTATAGATAGCGATCGATGCCCAGTATCTGTTGATGGACAAGGGCATTATCATACCCAAGGCATCCAGCTAATGTTCTAAAGCCTTTCCATTGAAAAGCAAGGCCAAACAAAAACAGGGAGACCGGTCCTGCGCTCTTAACCATATTCTTGACAAGCCATTCTTGTTTGTCTGATCAATTTTGCATGAGCAGCCAGCCATAGCTTGATTCCATATCTAGTAGAGAGAGGCCATGGGGGGACCACTGTCAGATAAAGGCCAAATCAATATTATGAATTATGTTTCCTGAGAAAGAGATGCACATGAAGGCCTTATTGACAGCTGGGCTTTTCAGAGCTTAGGTGGGGAGAAGTTTTTCCACACTGTACTCGATGGGATTCCTTACTAATGCCCTGCCCTCAATACCAAGCGTCCTCCACGGCAAAAAAACAAACAAACAAAAAATAGGTGAATGAAAAAATGTACCGTATTTTCCGGACTATAAGTCGCACTTTTTTTCATAGTTTGGCTGGTCCTGCGACTTATAGTCAGGTGCGAATTTATATAAAAAAAATATATAATTGAACATGTTTTAAATGTTAATTTATATTAACTGACATGAACCCTACGTGAAACATTACATCTACAGCCAGAGAGCCTCTCAAATGCACAAGTCCTGTGCACTTTCAGTCAGAGATTAGTGCTTGCACTCACGCCTGAAACACTGCGTGCATACCTAAATCGTCAAATTATGGCAGGGATTCTATTTATAGCCGGGCCTCAGATTTGGACAAATAAAAGCCAGTATAATTTGGTTTCAATTTAACTCATAAAAGAGCTCTTCTTAATATTTTATATTGTTGGTTGGTATTGTTGCCAATGAAAAGTAATTTACACCATGAGTCTCCAACACGTTGCTGTCATTGCTCTCAAGCTATAGTCGCATGCCGCACCCTTCTGAGCTAGAGGCTGAAGCCTACATTTAAACACAATTGTTGCTGCCAGGCATCAGCCTATGAATTTTATAAAAAAGTAAATCATGCATAATTTAAAAAATAACTACATTTAGGCTATCTTAGACATCTTTGGCTAAACGGAATAAGGTTTCCCTTGCAGCACAGCACACAAATGAATGAAAGCGCGGATACCTTATCTCGCAATAAGTGGATGGCAATTGAAATTCCCGACACTATGAAACTTAATAGTAAGCCATTAAATACCCCACAGATTTCAGTGGTCATCAGTCCCGATATTTAGCAATATAATCAACAGTCCAAACGTAAATTAAATCTCAAATTAAACATCTGCTTTTTGATAGCTTACCCATGCCGCTCCAAACGAAAAAGTAGGCCTATGTCTCACAATAAAACGCAAGAAATAAAGGACTATATTATAGCTGACTTCGAATACAAGCCATGGCCAAATAAAGGTGCTGTGCTTTTGCGCAGCCTAAATTTGAGGATTTACGAGTCTCCTAAACATCCCTCACCTGTTATCTAGACATGCATGAAAACATTTGAAAACAAAACGCACTGCCATGTAATATTTGATCGCTGTTTTGCTACTAATTATCTTTCATGTAATGAATACGCACAGAAAGTGAAAGTAGGCCTAATGTGCGCTCCGTGTCTGTAGTGTCTGTTCACGTCCGCAATCGAACGTTAAATAGAGAAGTCATCCATGTTCTCTCGCGTTATAGCCTAGGTGTCATGCTTCTGTATTTGCAAAATTCCTGACGGTTCCTGATCGCTAAATGTTTGTTTTCCTTTCCTGTCGATAGCGGTTGATGTTGAAGCACCTAGGCTATATTTTGACTCCAGCGGTGACAAATCCTGCTGAGAGAGAGAGAGCAACGAAAGAGAGGCACCCCCAAAGTGGTCCTGCGCGCGCGTGTGTGTGTCTCTGCATGGGGTTCAATTGAAGTCAGAGTTGGTCCGCCAATAGTCCCGCATTCAGGCCGCTCCATTATTATATTAATGTCAGACAGGGTACAGGGTAAAATGTGTGGGAATCTCTCGCATTATGATGGCTAGATTTGCGGGACTTTTATTATTATGCTCAATACTAAGTAATAATTTATTCGGCAATACCATAATTCAGCTGGAATTTAGACCCTTTTAAATGTGCATCTTTTTTTCTCTCGCTCTCTCGGAGGTGGCCAGCCAAGCAATTGTTCTGCTGCATGCCAGCCTGTGCCAATATATCTTACAAAATGATTGATTGCATTCTCCACATTTTCAGCTAAATTTTCATGTACCACATCAGCATTTGAGTTCAGTGATTTTGTTTGTAAATTGCTTTACAAATAGCGTCGGGCCTTGTCAGCAGCCTTCGGCTTGCCTCTTGCCACTATTCACTCCTTCTTCTTCATTAACATTCCCTGTAGAATTCTCAATATTTTTGGCCTCAATGTGTACAGTTACATAGTCTGTCTATTCTTAGTCTTGGATTTTGTGAAATACATTTCTAAATATCACCTGCTTGCTGCAGCTTCGGTCTGCACATCAATTTAAATCCGAATCTTTTTCTCTCTCGAGCATTTAATCTGCTGCCAGCTTGTATCTCCACATCGTCCAAAATGCTTGATTGCATTGCATTCTCCACATTTTTAGCTACATTTTCATGTACCACATCAGCATTTTTGTTCTGTGAATCTTTTGTAAATTGCTTTACAAATACCGTCGGGCCTATTTATTGGCCTATTGCCTTGGCTTGCCTCAGCTTAGGTCACGTCCTTTTAAAACCGTCTTTTTCTCTATCGTGAGCATTTAATCTGCTGCCAGCTTGTGACTCCACATCGCCCAAAATGCTTGATTGCATTGTATTCTCCACATTTTAGTAACATTTTGGTGCACCTCATGGCATTTTCTTTCAGTGAATCTTTTGCTTTGCAATTACCTTCCTGCCCTCCTCTTGGCTACCTTCACTCCTTCATCTTCATTAATCTTTTTGGCCTCAATAATCCAGTTACATAATCTCCGTTTTTGGTTTTGGATTTTGTGAAATACATTTCTAAATAAATGCGACTTATATAGGTTTTTTTCCTGCTCATGACGCATTTTTTGACTGATGCGACTTATACTCAGGAGCGACTTATAGTCCGGAAAATACGGTACTTAATTTGCTGATCACTACTAAAGCAATTCTTGCTGTAGTCCTCCATCACCAGTGTGAACAGCCAGCACAGTGAGAAAAGAAACAGAAAGCACAGCTATATACACTAAGCTGTATATTCTCTCAGCTGGAAAAGCCTCTCAGGCACACATCTGTTTTCTGTTTTGTTTTTTGGAGACGCGTGACCTCAATGCACAGCCCAGAGGACCTCACTGTGAAGCTCTCTGATTGAATATCCATTTGCCTCGGCATCCCATCTGAACACACCTCTGCGCGGCGGTGGGATGCCGGCTCAGCAGGACTGTTTCAACAGCAGCAGCAGCAGCAGCAGCAGCAGCGCTGCCGTGTTGGCTCGTCTGCTCCCCCCCCTCTGCTCTTCACAGGCCTGCCCCGCTCAGCTCCGAGGGGGCCGATCACAGCGCTCCGCTCCGTATTATGCCATTGTCTCTACGCCTCAGTTTCATTAATAAGCACCTTAATGGAGAAGCACGGCTAGGGGAATTCGTCTAATGCAACACAAAGCAATGAAAAGGGAGGGGAGGAAAGGATGGAGGGAGGGATGGGATGGAAGGAGGGAGAGAGGGAGGGAAAGGAGGACGAAAGCAGCAAAGGTTTGGAAAGCTTATTATCGAAGCGAATTGAATAAAAACCCTGGCGTCACACAAGAACCCCAGGCAGCAACAACATGCAATCACTGGCTGTCACGCGCTACGACACTAAGCCTGAGAAGATCAAACCACCACTGAAGAACACCATGAGAACTCAGTGAAATTAATATTAACAACCAGATGGAATGAATATGCATGGAAAGAAGAGGGGAGAGGGGTGGATCATTGTCTTATAGTGGCCACAGTTTTGCTGGCTTCCTTTTTGGCTGGTGTCGATGAGAAGGAGGCTCACTCCAGCTGCCAGGGTGTCACCGGCAACAAAGGGCTTTGTGTGAAATGCCAGCACACTCTGACCTTTGAACTGAGGACAGCTCTCTTACGCAACAGCTGTGAGGCCCGGGCTTGCACAGGGATTATTTGAAAAGATGACTTTGAATGTCAAAGGTGGTGAAAAATAAGGAAAACAATTGGGGGAGAGTTTAACCGGAGGCAACACTGAAATGAATGGTCAGTCACATGCACAGTTATGAAGCCTCACATGTTGAAAGTCTCATTCAAATTCTAAATGGATGCAAACAAAACATAAATCAGCTGTTAAGGGGACAACTAGTTACACTAGTTCCAATTAGACCATCCCCTCAACCTCAGATGACTGGCAAAATCTGAAACGGAAATCATTACCTAAATTCTACTCTGAAAAAGCGGACAGAAAACAAAAACCTTGACGGTCAGTGTGGTCACCTACAAAGCAAGCCATTAATCTAACCACATGGAAATCTCCATCATTTCTGACAGCAGATTCCCAAAATAGCCACCTTTGAAATGAAATGGTCCTTTGAAATGAAATGGGAAAGGGTGTGGGTGTGTGTGTGTATGTGTGTGTGTGCATGTGTGTGTGTGTGTGTGTGTGTGTGTGTGTGTTGTTTTTGATTGTGTCAGTACCTGTGTCTGAATGAGTTCCATTACTTTCACACATACAGTACCAGGAGGATTACTTATATATTCTCGGTTCACACACTCGGATCTCACCTTTCTTTTGTGTCACCACTTCAGTTGTGATCCTCTCTGATCTTGTGCAGGGAGTTGTTTTCATGCTGCTACTGACACTTTCTGAGGGCAAGGTCGTTTCCCAGATAAACACATAGTGGATACCATAGAATAGGAAAAACCGAGAGAGCGTGTGTGTGTGTGTGTGTGTGTGTGTGTGTGTGTGTGTGTGTGTGTGTGAGAGAGAGAGAGAGAGAGGGAGAGTGAGAGAGACAGGGAGAGAAAAAGGTGGAGGAGGGGGGAGAGAATGTTGTCATTTAGCTCCTTTATTAATTTTTCATTGCAGCAAAAGCAGCTGCTATCTCAGCAGCACTTAGCACCCTAGATCTAATAGGCCCATGGTCTGAGAGTGAGAGCCAGAGAGAGAGCCCATGAGCAAGAATAAAAGAGAGGGAAAGAGAGAGAGAGAGATGGAGAGAGAGGAACAGAGAGGCGGCTACTTCAGACCCCTTTATACCCACCAGATGGCAGGGTAAAACACTCCTAGAGGGTCACCCGTGGGGTGGGCAAGAAGGGTAGGGGGTTTATGCCCCGTTCTATTTGTCTTTTCCGAGCTGTTTTCAGTTCAAACTTGCAAAGGAAACGCCCAGGGAACGCCCTCTGAAGTCCAAACACGACTCGTCAACTCAGTCTAGCCCAGAGTACTACGAGTTTGAACTTCCAAGATGGCTGCACCCATTAACAGTAAATGCGACCCTTATATGCTCTGTTTATTAGCAGTTCTGTTGGATTTGTGTCACATTAAATCAGTTTTATTTATTTTGCTTAAAGGGACACCAGGCAACGTTTTCGTGTTAATTAATCATCTTCGTAAGTCGGTATATGGTTAAATGACTCATTACGGGGCGAATGAAGGCTCTCTCGCCCGCCCCTACTGCCTGTAGGAGGAATATCCCACTTGCAAGTTCGGTGTATCCTACCCGCCGACCGAAGCAGGATCAGTTTAAAGCACAGAGGCAGGCTAACGAAACGCTAGAGATTGTTGCAAACGTGTGTATAATGGCAGAGCCGGCGAAGAAGCAGCGAAAACCCTTGACTGAAGACGCAAAGAAAAGGAAAAGAGCTTCAGACCGAGTGAGGGGGAGTTTCGTAGAGAAAAAGCATCAGGCTTGCCTGGTGTCCCTTTAAATCACACTACTTCTCAGTGGTAACATTATGCATATCCAGTGATGCCCCATCCAAATATTTTTTTGGAAACAGAAATTATCAAATTATTAAAGACTCTAAGTCACTGAGAGAACCATGAAACCATGACGATGTGGGGCACTAACAATATCTGAGAGGATAGGAGGCCCTATGTCTGTGTGTGTTGAGGCTTGTGTCAATTAACTATGTGATTAAATATGCATATTTTGGAATTACAAACTGGAACTGTTTTTTTTTAGTTTGGCTGTGTCTTTTCTCTGTTCAAATGGCCACTGGAAATGAGACACTCAATGAGAGCCGTCTGTCTCGCCACCTCCATCTCTTTCTCACATGGGTGAAAAATACAATGCTCAGAATAAAACTAGACTGATCATCTGCTTACAGGCAATGCTCATGACACCAATGTACTGGAGCTTCTGCAGATGTAATCCAGCGAGAGGAACAAGAATGACTTCATATGTGTGTGTGTGGTGAGAGTGGGGGTAGCATGGGGCTGTGTGTGTGTGTGTGTGTGTGTGTGTGTGTGTGTGTGTGGGTGCTGGACCGCAATCAGAGGTAGATTAGACATGGCGCTGTCCGTGTTGTTGCACTGAATGAATCGCCTGTCCGCATCCTCAGGGATTTGCCATCCCTTTCGCCAGGGAAGTGCCCAAATCCAGCTAATCTCATTAGGAACGACAATGGCACAACAGTAGCATTGTCGTCACCGCCGCTACCACATTCAGCTCCAGCTAACGGCGATCTGTTGCTCCATATTTTTCACATTCTGCCGATCTGTCGGGGGCGCTGCGGAGAGCCCCGGCGAGACCGGAGCAACAGCAGCACAAGGCTGTGACAAATGGCCAACTCGCTCCTCTCGCAGCGGCACACAAAGCACTGACCGGCCCAGACCAACTCCCATAACCCAACTCCCAAAACCAACCAAACAGAGAGAAAAATGGGGTTGGGGGGCTTAGGGCCAATCTCAATGCTCTGTTTTACCCCTTCCCCTATCCCTTCATCTTACCCCTACCCCATCTTACCCAAGGGCTACCTTCTGTAGCCCTTGTCCCTTGAAACCGAGTGGCAAAACATAGGGGTGAAGAATATTCCCCTTGGAAATGAGATACCACTAGCCAACCATAAGGGAGAGCTGGATGATTGAAACACTTAAATTAACGTAATTTACAGAGATCGTACCACACTGAAAGCTAATATTTTGTCACTAGCAACCTGTCTTCTGTCAAATAGGCTATCATTACATTTTCAGCTCGGAATAAAACCGTTCAGGAATTATTTCAACAACAGCAGAACGTGCCTATGTTCTTCTGGTCCGGGTGAATGAAACAGGGATGGGGGACAAAATAAACATGCAGTTTGCTATATGTAAACATCCCACAACTCCTTCGATATTTTACAATAATATCCAAATGGTCGTTACTTGACATCAGAAGCAATCCCTACCTGTAATAGCCTATGCGAGGAGTCGGCAGCAGTAGGCCTATGCAGCATTCATATCAGATGACCGGTAAAAAAGTTCAGCGAATTTAGCTGCTGTTGGACTTTACATTTCTGACATAGTATGCTGCCAATTTGCGGGGTAGAATCCAAACATACTAATGATGATCATAAAATCTGCCTTTCAGGAAATGTGTTCCCAGGGGGTGAAATGGTCAATGTGGGGTAAAACATGGGGTACTGTATATGGTCATCCACATGCATCATAATACCACAGCAGACACGGATGGCACATCATTAATACAGTAGGTAGCACATTCAAGCCCTTACTGAAGTATGCAAAGTAGTGAGGTTACAAAATGCCGACACAGGACGCCACGCAGCAATTATTCCGTTATGCTCACTCACTAATTGAGGCGTGTGGCTGCCCTACCTGTCTTGGTACACCTCCAGTAAACAAGCTGCCCTTTCATCTTATGCAAACGGAGAGTGAAAACCAAACCATAGCGGTCAGGTCGGACTGCTGAGAGGAGGCTTGTGTGTGGTGCCTGCCTGGAACGCCCACACACCTGCGTGGCGATGCTGGCCCTGGCATACCCTCACCAGGGGACTGGGTGTGCCCACGGCAGGTGAGCCAGAGACCAAGCAGTCGGTCCAGGGGTACGGAGGCGACGACGAGAGAAGCACGGGCGCACAGTCCGGCTAGCTGCCACCGTGCCGCACCACTGCAGCACAACCCCTATTAGTCCCGCCACGCCAGTGGACACAGCGGCAGCCATCTGTTCAGCGCCGCCATCACAACCAACCCTGGATGAATGAGTTAGAGACGAACGTCCCCTTTGTTCCACCGATCAATTAATTACAGTAGTGGGCACAGACAATACAAAATCTGCCTGGAGATAAGAAAGCTTTATTCTACACCATGGCAACAGTGCAGCTAAGAGGATGGGGATTGATCAGGAACGGGACAATGGCTGCACTGCACAAAAATGAGAGGTGTTATCACCCTGTTTCTGGATAGGCACATTACTCCTCCTACACCATGGAAGTGTGTGACTTTTGATGGAAGAAGGGTCCTTATGTGAACCTGGACTTGAATGGGGATACCTTGCCTTCAGCAGAGGCCCAGGCGTTTCTTTGGAGACTTTTCTCTGATTGCGATCAGAGATTGGCTCACTGTTGTCTGTGTTGCTTTTTTCCCTTTATTCTCTCATCGACTCACTCCCTCTTCCCCCAAAAAAGACTCTGATTGGGGTGAGATATCTCTCGAATGCATTCTGCTGGCGTGCTATCTCTTTCAAGCTCCTTCATCTAAATTGGTCTCCTGTGTATCGAGCAACGCAAGACATCATCCCTGATTGTCCAACCAGTGTCCCTCACAAACCAATTCTCTGGCCAGCAGACCAAATAGGGTTTTAAACAGAGACACAAACACACAAACACACACACACACACACACACACACTCTTCTGCTTTATACAGCGGAGAAAATAAGTATTGAACACGTCAACATTTTTTTCAGTAAGTATACTTCCAGAGAGGCTATTCGCATAACATTTTCTAAAGACATTAGTATTAACTTAGGTAATCCACACATATTAAAAAATCCAAACATTAATGTCCCTACAGTAAGTAGAGTTATGAGTAAAAAAGTGGAATGGCACAGGGAAAAAGTATTGAACACACTAAGAAAAAACAGTACACAAAGGCAAGGAATGGCAAGGAACGAGCTGGATTAATTATCCCTCCTATCTGTGCAAATTAATGTAAGCTGGGTTAGTACATATTGATGAGCTATAAAAAGGTTTTTCGTTACCAAGTTGTCACACAAGAAACATGTCATGATGGGTAAAAGCAAAGAGCTCTTCCAAGACCTTTGCAACATTATTGTTGCAAAACATATCAATGGAACTGGTAACAGATGCATTTCACAACTTCAGAATCATCCAGTAAGCAGTATTGGAGCCATTATCTGCAAGTGGAAGGAACATCACTGCATCATCAATCGGCCATGCACAGGATCTCCTCACAAGATTTCTGACCAGGAAGTCAGAAGGATAGTCAGAAGTGTAGCCTAAGAGCCAAGGACCACTCCAGAAAGACTTGGAGGCAGCAGGTTCAATTGTTACAGAGAAAATCATAGGTAATGCACTCCACCGCCATGGCCTCTATGCACGCTCACCCCACATGACTCTATTACTGAAGAAAAACATGTCGAAGCTCATTGAAAGTTTGCTACACAACATTTGGACAAGCCTATGAAATACTAAGAGAATTAGGGATGCACGATATATCGGCGGCCGATATATTA
Source organism: Alosa alosa (assembly GCF_017589495.1). Taxonomy (NCBI): domain Eukaryota; kingdom Metazoa; phylum Chordata; class Actinopteri; order Clupeiformes; family Clupeidae; genus Alosa; species Alosa alosa. The sequence goes on along the minus strand of NC_063189.1, from coordinate 43,968,613 downwards.
TTAGTAGGGATATTATTAGCCGATAAGTGAAAAAATGAAAATATTATTATCGGTCCGATAACAGAATTCTGGCCGATAATTTGCGCCGATATTTTTATTTATATTATTTATATTAAGTCCTAATTTAGGCCTACCTAAGGTCCGTCCTGCTACACTGAGCTACTTGAGCTTGGTTGGCTATACTTTTTCCTCAATATAATGTTAGCGGTGTGAATGTATTTCACCACTCTAACAAAATCTGTGGATATGCGTTCATTTGGGAATCTGTGCATCTCAAAATCCTCTCGTGAATGATCCGCCATTTAACCTTAACAGAGCCGGAGCTCAGCCCTATCTAGAGCCGCCTTGTGCTGGTGTGTTTGCACTTTATCGCTACTTTGGTCGGGAAACAAATTAACAAACTCGTTAGTGGGACAAGTACATAAGTAGGCCTAGTTCTAAGTTGTGTTTTAGTATTATATTTGCATTACTTTAGCTTGGGTTTTGTATTATTACCTAGAAATATGCTAACCATTCGTGCTTCAGTTCCAGACAGGTCATCATAATAAGTTATTAAAACCTTCGGGGCTAACGCCTTTCATTTCTGCTGCAGCAGGTTGTGCGCAACAGAGTAGACGGACATAAGATACAGTCTGAGGAGTTGCAGCTTTATTCAGTTACCCGCAGTTGAAACTAAACCTAAGTTTCCCTCACAAACTCTGATTTCTGGGAGAATCTTGCCATCCACCAGAACAATGAGGATGAGACATGGCTAGACCTTCCAGCAGGACAATGATCCAAAGCATTCAGCAAAGGAAACTCTCAACTGGTTTCAGAGAAAGGAAATTCAGGCCCTGACTTAAATCCAGTTTTGGAAGTTACCTAAAGATCAGGATTTACAAGAGGGACCCCTGGAATCTTCAATATTAAAAGACTATCTGTTTAAAAGAATGGGCCAAAATCACACCTGAATACTGCGACTGATTAGTTTCGTCATAGAGGAAATGCCTTGAAGCTCTCATTACAAATAAAGGGTTTTCCACAAAGTATTTAGGAAATTTCAGTAGGCGTGTTCAATACTTTTTTCCTGTGGCATTCCACTTTTTTACTCATAACTCTACTTATGAACATTAATGTTTGGATTTTTTATATGTGTGAATTATCTAAGTTAATACTAATGTCTGGTGAAAATTTCATGCAAATAGCCTCACTGGAAGTATACTTACTGAAAAAAAATGTTGACGTGCTCAATATATATTTTCCCAGCTGTACTAAGCCTGGAGGAGAGCCTGGTAGCACCCTATTCAAGCCTGGCTCAAGCTAGCATGCTAGAGCAGCTCAATACTGACGGTCGGGGGGGGGCTCCCGAGGAGCTTCCCCCCTGATCCCCAGCCAAGAGCAAGGAAAACGATCACACGCTGAGAAACAACCCCCATCTACCACCACCACCACTGACTCCATTTAGAGTAACAAGGCTAGAAATCATTTAACACTCCAATGAGCCTGACGCAGACTTCATTCAAGCAAGCAGGGGAGAAGGGGAATGGAGATATGGAGATGTATTCAGGTTTGAGATGTGTTCAGGGTTGTAGGGTCGCTATGGAGCTTCTCAGATCCAGATCCACTCACCTTGAGCTACAGTACCACCTAGTCCTCCAGGCCAAAAGACTACAAGCAGGGGCATACTGTATTTCTGTTCAATAATGTATGCTCTGTGCCATCTGGGTAATGAAAATGGGTTGTTTCTAGGGTGGTGTGCTTGGGAGTTTGTTTCTTTTAGTCCCCGAACCTCACTGAATGCTGTAACTGAGAAAACGCTAGAAAAAAAAAATTCTGTACAACACAGAGGCAGAAAGATTGCAGAAACCTGGAAGAGCATTTCCGAGCAAATTAGTCAAACGGCTTTAATTAAAACAGAAAAGGAATCAAAACACAACATTGTCCTAAAGCGACTCGAGCGTGAAAGCTAGAGAACCGCACGGCGGGGTTCTTTGCTTTGTCACTGCTGATAATACACTCACATCTGAGCCGAGCAGTGTGCCCATAACGCCAACTGAATATTCAGCGCGGCTCCCGTTCTGCAACAGCTGCCGCTGACAGCACAAACAAGAGCGTGCACATTCCACATTCCACATTCTCTTTCCTGGCATATGCAGAAACACTCCGTTAAAGGACTACAAACACAAGGCCGAGAGGAAAGGGCATTTTCTTTTGTCCTGGTCCGTGGACCATGGAGTCTGAAAGAAGCCTTAATGGCATAGCTTTTACCAGGGTAGGGGAAAACTAATGATCAAGACAAAAAAGAGAGAAAGGGCGAGAGAGTGAGTGTGAGAGTGATGAGGAGAGAAAGCCATCACTTGCTACGCATGCAGAAAATCAGGCTTAGACTTGGGAATTTCAATGCTAATGATTGAGTGGGAGTCTCCCTTTTCCTATCTTCCTCCATTTCTCTCTCCCTTTTTTTCTCTCTCTCCCTCTTCCCTTCTCCCTGACTCACTCTCTCTCATAATGATGTCTGTGGATATATGTACCTCAGTCAGCCATGTGGGTAAGCAATGGGCTGTATCTGGATGTCCCCATGTACTCAAATGACCACTTCTCTCAAACACACAGACACATAACTGAACAACTTTAGCAAACTTTAGTTTTCTTGTGTCTAGTATACTCTGACACCTCAGTGCAATACTCACAACAAATGGAGTCAAATATGTGAGATAGTTCACCTAGCCAGCAACCACCAGAACCACCACTTTCTTTCTATCTAGTGAGAAAAGCCGCACATCCATTCACTCTTTCGCTCTCACAGTGAACACGAAGCAAAGAGGTGTGAAAAGCTGGCGGGTCCAGTTTACCTTCACATGGAGTCGACTCTGTTCATCCACTCTGTTCTCACTACAGCTCTATGAAAGAGCTGCCACTCAAAAGCCCGGCAAAGAACAGACCACTAAAAGCGTTAAAAGCACGCCATTTTTCACCATGATGGAAGACGGACGGAAAAAAAAATGGGAGAGAACTGCATAATAAAACCGTGTGAACTTTTTGGCCTTGAACTGTCTGGACAAATCATGAGTGGTACAGTCAGCCAGAGCACTCTCGCAGAGAGAGAGGTAGGGGCGAGAGGAGAGGACTGGAGAGGAGATGAGAGACGAGACGAGACGAGAAGAGAAGAGAAGAGAAGAGAAGAGAAGAGAAGAGAAGAGAGAAGAGAAAAACAGGGCTGTCTGCTCTCGCACACTCACTGACCTGGTTGATGATGTAGATGCCGTAGTCGATCTTCTGGCGGCGCAGGATGGGGTGCAGGTAGTGGAGCCAGTACTTGAGGTGGTGCTCGCGGTGGCGGAAGGGGATGATGATGGCCACCTTCTGCTTGGCCCGGCAGTCTGGCGGTGTGTACTTGCCCCCCTCTGTCACGTTGGGGTTTTCCCTCTGCACGCGCTCAAACGTCATCATGGAGCTGAACTCGATGAGTAGGCGACCCACTGTTTCAAAGAAAACAAAGAGAGGATTTTAAAAAGTGTACTCATCATACCCCACTTAGGTTGTCCAAGCAACATTATATTCATGAGCAATGTGTTTAGATGGCTGCTCCACCGCTTTTTCCCCCTCTCTGGTTATGATGCAAATGGTGCAGACAGGATCCTTTACACAGTGTGTCAGCTGGGATTATTTGGGTCTTTGTAGACAGCTGAGGAGGAAGAGGAGGACACTCTCACTGTCTCACTTAGCAACACAAGGGGTCATAGCCACTGAGAGCCTTCAAGTCTACCTGTCGCTCAACCACTAGAGGGGGCTCTACCACATCCACCCAGCACAACCCCACCCCACCCCACCCCAGCACAACCCTACCTCCTCTGACTCTCCCCGCAGCGCTCGCATCCCATTGATTCCAAAGACTCGGAGCTAAGGAAATGGATCAATAGCATGAATGAGATGAGCCTTAGCACACATGTCTACATTGACGTTACATAAGCCCTTCCACTCTCACTAAGTTTTAAAATGGATGCCAGATCCCACGGCGCTGAGCACTCCTGATGAGCGCTGTTGTCAAGAATCTCCTCGTTAACGCAACTCTTTGAGATGCTGCTTAGATATTTATAGAGACCCCTCATGGACTCCAACAAGTTATATGGTAATTGGATACTGCTTGAAAACTCCATTATTACTATGCCGCTACTATTTTAACCAGGCCAGCATGTAGTAATCAACAATATGTATGGGTCATCAAGCATGGCAGTCAGTGTACCACAAGTGAATGCAGTAATAAGGTCTTGTCAAATAGAGCATGAGGATGGTACTAGGAAGATGAAGTCACTGTCAAGAGGGCCAAATACAGTTACGTACGCTGTGCATGAGTTGTGTAAATACATTTCACTTGAAAGTGATACAAGACTATTCTTGCCTGCCTGAAAGACCTTTCAACTGTTATGAATGTACCACCAAGCTATACGCTGATAATGAAATTGCAAGTCTATAATCAGAATGTGTCCCTAGAGATCATCCAACTCATTTTGAATTCCACTGAAAGAGTAGGCCTGTTTCACTATAGCAAGCTAGTGTTAAGTGTCAGTGATAGTAGATTAAAAAAAAGCATGGATTCCACTTTGCCATCTTTCTGCTGATCTGCAGCTAAGAGAAGGGAGTTGGCTTCTTTATGTAAGAAGACCCAAATGGCCCCTGAGTGCTATTTTGGTGGAACAATGACAGTAAGAAGCCTGACGAAAAGCATGTCTGTGTGTGTTTACTGAACAAGAGGGCTGACCCAAGCCAGCTTCTGTTTCTGCCGAGCGTGCATCATTAAAATCAGCGGTCTAAGGTCTGAGAGGGTCAGGATATAGGAGACATATTGGGGATGTAATTGAGTTTTCGGCTTGGCAGTGAATTTTTCAACAGTTGCTTTGGCACGTTATATCAGATCAGAATAAACATTCTCAAAAGGATACTTGTTCAATCTCCGCCTCTATCTAGTCACTACCTCCTCATTTTGAACAAATCCCAAATGCCTTGGTACACTCACGCAAAAGTACACAGTGTGTGCACCAGCCTACATTATCAATTGCATACATTTCCACGAACAGCTAAGAAAGTTCCTGGAAATGGGCCAAAGTAATGCTATGCTAATCCTATGATTTGCTATCTATATGCTAGCTTTGAGCTCCCTCCTCATCGCTCTCACTCTCTTTCTCTGCACTCCTCACTTACTTTATTCAAATTACTCATGTTTATTGTTGCATTATGGCTGCCCTCTGGTCCCCACTCTCTGACTGTAGTGCCCTCTGTGAGGGCTTCCATAAGGATGGCATAATAGGCCCCTCTTAAAAAGACACACTGGGTGGTAGGGAGGAGAGAAACTGTAGTGTCTAGGAGACGTGCCGGCCAAACATCTCATTACAGCCCCCCATCCCTCTCTCTGCCCCCCATGAAATGCCCCCCATCCCCTCTCTGCCCCCCATCCATAGAGCTGCTTGACGTGCTCGACTGCACTTCCTCTCCTTCTCTCTGAAGGTCTCTTTGAAGTGATCCGACTACAAAGGTAGATTGGATCCAGCCACTTTTAATTAGCAACTTCATGAGAGAAAGGGATGAGAGACATAAAAAAAGGGAGACGGGGCAGTCAAAGCACCGCCTGAAATGAAGCAACACATTACCTCATCTCTGCTCCAGGTGCTTTGGGGAGAGGTTACCTCTATGCAATACCAATCCTGGCCTTCACTTCCTGGTCTAAACACAACATAGCCTACTCTGATGCAACAACACCTCCATAAGTGCACACACGTACACTCAAACTCAGCAACAATGAACATTTGAAGGAGCTGCCACTCTTTCTTTGGCATTATGTGTGACGTCTGAGTTCACTGATAAATATCCAGCAGACAACGACAGACAGCAACACAGGCAGAGAGGGTCATGGCTCTGCATTACGACAGACAGCAACACAAGCAGAGAGGGTCCTGGCTCTGCATTACGACAGACAGCAACACAGGCAGAGAGGGTCATGGCTCTGCATTACGACAGACAGCAACACAGGCAGAGAGGGTCATGGCTCTGCATTACGACAGACAGCAACACAGGCAGAGAGGGTCATGGCTCTGCATTACGACAGACAGCAACACAGACAGAGAGGGTCATGGCTCTGCATTACGACAGACAGCAACACAGACAGAGAGGGTCATGGCTCTGCATTACGACAGACAGCAACACAGGCAGAGAGGGTCATGGCTCTGCATTACGACAGACAGCAACACAGGCAGAGAGGGTCATGGTTCTGCATTACGACAGACAGCAACACAGACAGAGAGGGTCATGGTTCTGCATTACGACGCGGAGCTGTAGGACGGTGCTGAGCGTAAGAGAAAAAAACAAACACTCCACTTGCCCGTCCACTTGCCCGTTCGTCTGTCCTCCCAGTCCCTCTCTGTCCGTCCCCACCCGGCGTCACGCTGAGCGAGGGGGGTTACTCTGCCAGCTATTTCCTGAGCCATCCCATTACATAACACTCTCACAAATAATGCACAGAGAGGGAAAGAGGGAGAGCAGGAGATGAGGACTTGGCAGGAGAGAGAAGAAGACGAGAGGAGATAGACAGAAATAAGGCAAGAGAGGGAGAGGAGAGAGGAGACAGGGGGGGAGACAAGAGGAGTTTCCTTCCACTAGTAGGAAGATCTAACCCAAAACACAATCCAATCAGTCAGTTGCACTTCCTGCGGTGCAAAGTGCAGACACGGGAGAGGGTTTTTTTTCCTTGTAAAAAGGTAGATTAGTAGGATCTGAAATCTGCTTAGCCCAAAACGAGAGGCGAGCCTAATCCACTCATCCCTCCACACGCTGGGCATGCTGAACCAGCCCCAACACTCCGAGCACTCATCCCTCCACACGCTGGGCATGCTGAACCAGCCCCAACACTCCGAGCACTCATCCCTCCACACGCTGGGCGTGCTGAACCAGCCCCAACACTCCGAGCAGCAGCACTTAGCACACAGCTCCGAGCCCCGCTCTCATTCCCCCTCTCAAACAACAGGGTTACGGAGCGGCCACAGCCAGATGGTCCACTTATGTCCCAACAAGAAACGTGCCATGTAAAGAAAATGCCCAGACGGGTTGGTTGGTTGGTTGGTACTCTCTTATTCTATGCTCCCCTCCCAGTTTATGTTGGTGCAGTCCAAAAAGGTGGAGTAACCTTGGCTAGGGGTTGACTGCAACAGGAAAGGTGCAATGTTATTAGTGTCCTGTTTACTGTTGTGATCCAGCGCCATGTGGTACTGGGTGTGACAGCTGAAGCATGGCGAAGGGAAAGGGCGGAGTGTGTGTGAAGGGAAGGTGGGGGGGGGTCTGAGAAACAGATGGATGAGAGATGCAACACAATGCTGCTGCCAGGCACCAAAGAAAATTGAAGCAGGAAGCAGGGAAAGAGAGGGAGAGAAAGAGACAGAGAGAGAGAGAGAGAGAGAGAGAGGACAAATGGTCTAAAGTACAAAGAAAAATAAAAAGACTGAAAAGATAACAGGTAACCAGAGTTTGCTATAAGAAACCTCCTGGGGCAGGGGGAGGAGGAGAGGGTTTTGACGGGTGCACTAACCCCTCTCTTGGCCCCCCGCGAGTCAGAGGAGACCCCTTGAACCTCTGCAAGAACCTGGCACTGACATCAGCCATCCTGTGGGACGGGCTTATAACCCACTAATCTCTCCCCAGAAACTCCCACAGACCTGGCAACCACAGAACAAATAGCCACCAGCTGACCCCCCACCCCCCACCTCCCGGCCGACCCCTCACTGCCCATCTCTACCCGTCTCCACACTGGCCCGGTGCTGCAGTAAGCTGCTCTAAACTCGCTGACAGGGGGGAGACGCTACCCTTGGCCATCTCGGGACACTACAGGCTGCGTAATGCATAGCGCCGAGACCAGAGGAGTCCCAAAAGGCCCACTAGGCAGCTACAGAGGAGACAACTCAGCTGGACGCCACAGTGTGCTTGCTCGACCGCTGCTAGCCCTCAGTAAATTAGCCTCGCTGGACCACAGAAAGACGAGACAGAGCTCAGATTTGTGACAGACTGATGTAATGCCTCTCCAGTTGAGTTGGAGCAGCCGACAAAGCACTAGCGCTTCTGCAGTCGCTGACTTTATCTCTTCTGTCTGTCACATCATCGATTTGTAACACTCCCTGTCCCTGTCGCTCGCTTGTGTCTTCAAGCTTTGGGTGTTCACCGGTCCTCTGTCTGCCCGTCACAACGTCAATTTCACACAATACTAATCTTCCAAACAGATTAAAATGCAACCCCATTGGTCTCAATAATTCATTGACTCCACTGACTCAATAATTCAAAAGTCTACGTCAGCCTACTGAGGGGTTTAGTGTTACGAACTAGGCTACTGAATGGTGCACTGTTGCACAGAACATTGCTTTAAAGGTGAGAACAGAAGACAGGTGATTGCATTTCATGCCGTGTTGAATTTCGCCAAGCCCCACTGTCCTGCCAGCTCCCCGCTGATGGACATAGCGCCGCACTATTCATTACTGAGATGATCCCTCTGGTACATTAACCGTCCTCTGAAACCTTTAGAAAAACCATGTGAAGTCACCGCTGACTGTAAGCCAGTCTCAACACCAATGACACCAAGCTGAATTAAGAGCAGCGTTACACTTCAATTCACATAAAGAAAAGACCCAGGCATAACAGAGCTACATGACTATGTGAGGGATGAGAAATAAAAAATCTCCCTTTCGTTCGGTTGATTAACCCACCTCGCATAATAGTCTAGTCTTCACAGGCTGCTGAGGCAAAAAAAAGAGAAAGGTAGCCACCTGCAGATACTGAAGGTCAGGAACTATGCACCTGATGTGTGACATTTCTCTCCTCAAAGTGGAGCAGTCTAATGAGTGTGACAGGTGGGAAGGACCCAGAAAGGCTGCGGAAAGTCACAGTCTGAATGAGAGAATAAGGTGGAGGTTGGAGTTGTGAAAGCTGGAGCTGCAAAGAGTGGGTAATTGGAATATGGACACATAGAAAAGAGCCAACATTAACAACACACACACACACACACACACACACACACACACACACACACACACACCCCTCATGGCATCTTCACCTGAACTGCAAACATACATGCTCCCACAAAAATACACACACACACACGTACACACACACACTACTCACTCGCAATTGATCTGTGAATCAATCTGTGAGATACATGTGTGTATGCTCTGCTAAATCACCAAAGCTTCCCACACTTAAACAAGTGACTTGTCACACCAAAGCCCACAATTAGGCTCAGTGACTGAATAACAGCCTAACATTTACACATCCCCCACCCACCCACCCACACACACAGAGACACACACACATGCACTGCAACATCCTGTGCCTTCAACAATACTCCATCTCACTGTGCACAAATAAAACAGTACAAATAAAAAGCCAAACAAATTGAGCCGTTAAGATCCAACCATGAAACGAGCACCTGAAATGGAAAGCTGAGGAAATAAAGCCCCTGTGTGGAGTTGTAGTGTTTTGACTTGTCACTCTCTTCCTGCCGGCCTGCTGGCCTGTCTGGCTGTGCCTGGTGAAGATGGATGCCTGCCTGTGGTAATGATGGTTGTCAAGAGGAGAGGGTCAGGCTGTGGCTTATTCTGAGAGAGCGATTTGGTCGGAGGAATCTCATTTCGCTTGAAGGAACTTAATGAATTCTAGGATAACATGGAGCGGTAGCGATGGTCCTGAGATTCTTCACGTAGGCCTTTTCATATTCGGAGCACTGTGCATGAGGAGTTGATATATGCATGTGATCATACCTTAAAATGTCCTGATGTCAATTGTGTGATGCATTGGGAGAGTCCTCCACCACAACACTGCTATCATGCATTTGAGATGGTGCACTATGAAAACTAGGAGTTGAGGTTGTGGACATCTGTCTTTGCTTTTGAAAACATGAAAACATGAAAGAGTAAAACACTTACTACATTTACTTGCAAAACAAACCAAAATGCACCTTACATTAACTCACAAGAAATGCTAGCAGATCAATAAGCATGCTGTAATTGATGTCCAACTAGGCATGAAACAATTGCTCAAGGCTGAACAAAGAAAATCAATCAGACGGTGTATTATAAGGTGGATAAAGAAAACACAAAGAAGCAGGGCTGGAAGGCAGGTGCATGCTGGGAACATTTCTCCAGTGGGCTCTGAATCCGTCTCTCCCCTCACGCCACTCCTTTGACCGGAGTTTTTGCATTTCTCGGCGCCAAAACCACAGCAACCGGATTCCATCTTCCCCATTGTCCGCGTGACAGATTTGATTCCCAAACAGGCCGGAGCCCTGGCCATAAAGGGCCCAGCTGAAAGGGAGACCGGGGGAGGCAGAAAGGGCGCTTTTGTGCTCGGCCGCCAGCTGCCTTCTCCCCCAGTCAAGCCCGCCCTTTCATGTGGAGCCACAGAAACGGAGCCAACCGGCCTGGAGGGAGGAGGAGGTGGTGGAGGAGGAGGAGGAGGAGGAGGAGGAGGAGGAGGGGGAGTGGAGCGAAGGAGAGTGTGTGTGTGTGTGTAGGATCTGTGGGGGTGGTAGGGGTTGGGATGATGGGCGGGTTGAGGGTGGGGGTTGTGGTGGTGTATGCTCACACCACCTTTCTCCAACACCACCAGTGCCAACACCCACCTCCATAGGTGACAACAAACAGGATCCGGCCCTGCCCCCTCACCCTCTGCCAGGCTCTGGCCGTGCCTACATCAGCAAAACACAAGAACACAAGCACACGCCATGGATGGATGCCTGGCTTTTCACTGGCATAAGGGAAACGTCCTTTTTTCCCCACCTCTCATGGACTGGCACGAGCCCATCTCAGTGGAGGAGGGAGAGGACTTGTTTTTTTTATTTCTTTTTTCTCTCTCTCCTCTTTTTTATTTGGACGGCGGAGGACAGTGCTGCCCTGTGCGCAGCACGCGGCTCTCCCCTCCGCAGCCTCTGATAACAAATCTCTGGCCTGCTGGCGGGATCAGCACCGCAGAGCAATCCACACAATTCCTCCTCCTCTTCCTCTTCCTCCTCCACTCCCGGCAATCTCCGTAACCCGCCGCTGCCTCCGTCCGCTCGCTGGGAGCCAACCGGTGTGAAATTGTGCCGTTTCCGCTCAGTGCACTCCGGAGTGTTCCTCGGTGACGCTGCAGCAGCTGCGACCGGACTCTCTCCCCCCGAGATCTCAAGGACGCCAGCCAGCACTGAATTACGGCACCCTCAAGAGTTGACCAAAGTCATGGTGTAATAATAACTCGGGGCGAAGACGAAGAAACCCCATAATGACAGATATAGAAGTCTCTCACGTTATAAACCCCTCTGAGTAAATACCGAGCAGAGAGGTGGAGAAAAATGTGTGTGTGTGTGTGTGTGGGGGGGGTTCGCCAAGCCTTTCCTGTCCTCTACCTGCAATACGACAAGCTTCTGCATATTAGCAACTGTTTAATGATCCAGGAGTTGATGACCAAGTATTCTGGTCACCACAATCACCTAAACCAGACTGTATTTAGAACTGCTTCAACTCCAGGGTTACAAAGAAACAAGGCGATCAATAATTGATTAAAACATTTAACGAAGCAGAAAAGCCATTAGAGCAAACCTCTTTTGCTGCATGTGATAAATACAAACTACAGATCCCTTATATTGGAGCAGGGTAATAACTCTGCCAACAGTGCACAAAGTAATCTAAATGAACCAAAGGATGGTTTACTTTGTCACATTAGAATAAAAATTCGCTATATGGCTCTAATTAGAATCATACGAAGATGCTAACATTGCATCCTTTTAGAGGAAAATATCCTTCTTGGAAATGTCGGTTCCTAGTTATATGACTTCCTTTCACTAAGTTCCATCATATCCGTTCACGCTCACTCCTGGGAGACCTTTAAGACCTTTATAGATTCTTCTTCTCAAGGCCTCAGAGCCTTATGGCCTTATGGGTACCACTCGTGTTGAATGCACTGTGTCACTGTACTGCATTGTTAACTACACGACTCCAAAACATTTCAAAGATTCTTGGCTGGCTGAATTGGACACAGTAGAGCAAGTTGTAGGAGACTTGTGAAAGTATTTCAAAACAAAACCTAAGATGTCCGCAGTAGAAATTGGCATCTTCACAAATGAACAAATGACTGAATCAAAAACATGAGGCAATCCCTTAAAACTCTACAGACAGCAGCAAACGTTGGTGTCAAAGGGAATTAGAAAGATTCCACCGTGCAGCATGCTGATCCTGTGAGCTGTACACTCCATTGGATTATTTCCCGAGCACCTAAATGACCTCATCACATGATGTATAGCACAATGTATTACACATGACACCTACGTTAACTGTGGCCATTACTTTTAGCGATGACTGCTGGGCTAAAGGAGACCCCTCACACACACACACACAGACACAAAAGGTGCCATGCCGCTGATACATTTCTTTTTTGGCTGGACTCCTCCAGGTTTGTGTTCTCTTGAGGAGAACAGAGCGCATGGAAAGTGGAAAGACACCAGAGGCTGAGATTAAGAGTACAATTAGAATTCAGACGACCGTTTTTATCATCCGCGCTTCACCGCTATCTCCCCCCAGCACACAAACACACACACACACACACACACACACACACACACACACACACACACACACACACACACACACACACACACAGGCTCCTCTTATCACCAGCCACACAAACGGCGGCAGATAATGAAATAAAAAAATGGGGCATAATCAGGGTACATTTTCAGGAACTAATAAAGTAGCGTGACTTGGCTGATGGGGTAAAGGGGGTTAACAGTTGGGGAGCTTTTTGTTAAAAAGCACACTGTGCTCACTCTCCCGGGGAAGCATATTCTGAGCCATCATGCCATGCCCTTTAGGCAAACTGTTGGCCACTTATAATTAATAATTAGCAAGGCTTCATTTGGCAGAAGTTGAAGAATGGCCACAGTCTTGTTTTTTTCCCCTGAGAAAGTGTTTTTTTATGCTTCCTCCCCTAGATCTCTTAGCACAACACATTGTTTCCACTGTCCTGTTTGTGAGACACAGAGTGTACATGGCACTAATCCCTGTCCTTTCCTCTAGTTCTGAAGCTACTGTACTGTAGGTATGCCACCTGCAAGTGACAGCGAGAGAGAGAAGAGAGAGAGAGAGTTAGCAAGAGAGAGAGAGTTAGAGAGAGAGAGAGAGTTAGCAAGAGAGAAACACCAGATTGGGGAGCCTGAGCCAGTGGAGCAACTCTGTGACTGTGATAGAACACTCCACTCCCAAATTCACAGCACCATGACATATGAGCACATACTGTACACTACACACACATGCATATACAGACTCAGAGAGGGGGGTGGAGACACAGATACACAGTTATACAGACAGGCCAAATTAAAATACTCAGACCAACACAAACACAACAAGCACACACACAGCTAACCACATTTTCACTGCTCCAACATTAACTCAGTCCTCTGCTCCCCATATCTACAATTCAAATGTATCAAAAAAATAAAATCTGTCTCTGCTGTGTTTTCAAAGTCAAAAAGGATCAACCAACTGTACCATCAGCACAGATAACACAGCCACCCAACAGTGCCACCAATGCCGCCTCCATTATAACTGGCACCACGGCAGTGGGAAGTTTGCGTGTCCCAATCAAGCACCCAACAACAACAGTTTTGCTTTTAATTGGGACGTGGGGCATAAGGTTTCAGGGCCTGATGCCAGCCCACGACACAGCGGCCAGCCGCCAGCAGCAGCAGAGAGGGCCGGCCGGTGCGTTAACTGGACCACATGCAGCATCCTCTCCCCTGCCAGCTGGATGGAGTGCTGAGCAGAAGGGCCTGTAACACCAAATGGTTTGGACTGAAAGCCCCGAACCGACCGTTTGGTTGCAACCAGCAGCAGCTCTGAACAGCATCCAAAGAGAAGATTTGAAACTGAGAGTCCAGGGAACTAGGGGCTGTTTTTGCCTCCCTCTCCCCCTCCCTCCCTCCCTCTCTCTCTCTCTCTCTCCAGCTCTCTCTTTCTTTCTGTTCACCAGTCAGCAGCAGATCTGCTTCAGTCTTAAAAAAAAGTGTTTTTATCTTTCCGAAGAGCCAGTTTCTAGAGCAGTTATGACCCCAATCAACCCAAGTTAACTCAGACCCACTTTTAGATTTCTCTATGGAGTAGAGTATCAATGTTCTCCACAACAAATGAGCACTGGAAAGCTTGGCAGTAAGGATTCCACAAGGTGCTAATTAAGATGGCGATACTCATTCCAGTTGTGTAATTACAGGGTTACTTGCACAGTGCACATTTTTTAAAGTCTGAAAATTCAATATTATAGCGTTTTCTTACGACACACCATTTTTTAATGTGTTCAAATAAACGTTTAATAAAAATTGCCCTTGGTTTCCCGGAAGTCATCTTTTGCTGGTGTGCATTCGTTGCAAAGAGGCCTGTTCCATCTGACGACTAAGAAATGTATGCAACATCAGTCAAGCAAACATTACAGAAGCCAGCTCATTTCTCCGATGACCTTTCACTGCTGCCAAGACCTTTTTCATCCACCATCAAAGCACCTCAGATAAATTCTATCACCAGTACAACCACCGCTTGAGAACCCAGTGGCTCTGATGAGGGGAAAAGGCTTTCCAGCGTCGTCTCCAGACACCAAAGGAACCTGATCAATACAGTGGCAGCTGCGGTGCTTCAGGGAGCGTTGCTCGCTCGGCTGCTGGGTCTGCATGAGATGCTGGAGAAAGGTTGTGCTGACCTACTTCCTCAGTCTAACGCACTTCCTCCTCCTCCAGCTCCTCACAACACACACCCTGGCACAACCTCAGGACACCACCGCTCGCAAACGTCAACAAATAGCTTCACTGGCCTGGGCTCTGGTGCTGTGTAGGCCTATGCTTAGTGAGCAGGTGTGGACACAGACAAAGACAGGTGTTACACAATAACACTCTCTAAAGTACCATTAAATCAGCAGGGTGGAGAGCAACAAAGCAGGCTTTGCAAAACCTTCTTGGTTCTTCTTCTTCTTCAAAAACATCTTCAAACGATTCTGGTAAAGCAGCAGAGACACATGAAACCAACTCTACAGTTTACATGCCCCCACTCTGTATGATAATGTGTAGTGTGCATGCACGTGCTACTGCATATGTTAATAGTGTCTGTCTAACCCTCCCACTGCTCCGTAACCTCAGAGAGTTGGCTCTGTTGCCTCACTCCTCTGACTGGGTACTGTGGGCTCTGCAGCTCCGCTCTAACCTGCTGCATTACTGTGTCTAGAGAGCCCAGATGATTTATGAGACGGCCCATAATTGCTGGACGTCTTTCACTACATCTCTCTAAATCCAATTACCTAGAGCTGTTCAACGGGGGCTGAAATAAACTAGTCCTGGCACGTTTTGTGGCTGAGGTAGCCTTTCAGAAACATTTAATTTCTACTGTAAACCATCTTTGAAAAGAAAAGAAAAGATCTCACACAGGATTATTGGTTGTCCCCCAAACCAGGTGAGCCACCATAGGGAGCAGATCTTTCAGTGCTATAGCCCCGAGTCTGGAACACTCATTCACAACATTACACCAACATCACCTATTTCAAGACACAGGTGAAAACACATCTCTTAAATATACACTACTGATACTCATAGCCCCCCAAAAACAAAAACACCACCACTACCACCCCTTTCCTCTGCCAACTTCTTGAACAGTTGTGCTTTCTTTGTGCCATCATATCAATTATATTGTGTAGGCACTGTTGCTTGTTGTTTTGTTGCTATGGTTGTCTGTCATGCTGTCATTGTTGCTGTCTCTTGTCAATTATTTTCTGCATTCATTGTTGATGGTGTGTCATATTTGTTTATTTATTCCCCTATGAAGCGACCTTGGGTTTGAAAAAGGCACCATACAAACAAACACCTTTTAATTATTGTTATTATCATTATTATAAAAGAAAACCAAGCATGCATATGTGCAGGAGCTGATATCTTGGATTTTCCAAACCATTTTGGCCACAAAGTCAAAGATTAGAAGAAACTCTATGGGCAATACAGAAGACTGGATTTTTGGTATTTATGTTTTTTTAGAAAATGACAGTTAAAATAATCTCGGAATTTGAAGCAATGAAACCATTAGGCACTGGACCATAATCATGTCCTTAAAAGGTTTATCGCCTTAATCCTTTTCAAAGCTGCATTCATTTTAATTAAATTAATTATGTACATGCTAACTTCCCAGCCCTGCCATGCATTTCCCTCTTGAATACATTGGCAAATGTCTAAACACCAATTCCATCTGGAAAACATACTTTAGGCCTAATTTAAAGCTCTAAAGTCTGAGTGGTCAAGCAACTGTCTGAGATAATCTTCAGAGCGCTGCTGGTTAAAACTGGATTAAAGCTGACTTGTCCATGAGGAACTGTATACTGTGCCCAGTGTCAGTAGCCAGAGATTGAGTCCAG
This sequence comes from Alosa alosa, assembly GCF_017589495.1. Classification (NCBI taxonomy): domain Eukaryota; kingdom Metazoa; phylum Chordata; class Actinopteri; order Clupeiformes; family Clupeidae; genus Alosa; species Alosa alosa. The sequence goes on along the minus strand of NC_063189.1, from coordinate 43,952,197 downwards.
ATGGCATTACCTGATGTCCCTCTTTACATGTCAGCAGAAGACAGGGCCTTATATCTACTGATCAGATTTGTCTCGGCACATACACAGTAAACAGAGAGAAAGTGTACGGAATAAAAAATAAGCGACTTGTGATGAAAAACAGAGACAGAACCTAATGATGAAAAACTTCATGGACATTTTTTTGAAATTGCAACAATGCACAGACACGCCTGGCAAGCAACAAGTTCCTGGTAATCTGACAAGCAGAGAGCTTGTGGTGAAGAGCACTTTTGAGGGGTTGCTGGGTCTCAGGTGCTGACGCTAAAGGTGCGGAGACTAACCAACCCAATCATATTGTCCACTCCTACTATATTTCTCTATTGGAGAGGGCTGTAAGCCCTGTATAATGCTTTCTTGAATGTTTTGACCAATATCATCCATTAACTGTATACAATTTTGAAGAGACTGTAGTTTTACATTTGGTGTAATGGTTCTATAATGGTCGTAATAATAACATCATACTGAGAAATGCTGAGGTAGAAGAAAAACTCAAATAATTCTGTTGAATACAATGCCTGTTATTGTGTTCAGAATAACTCATAAGTCTTATGAACTATGAATCAGATACTGAGGCCAACCATATGGGAAAGCAAAGAAACACTTGCATAGAAGCATAGATGAGTTCACAGACGCAGCCAGCACACCACAATTGAATCTGTTCCGAGAGTGTTTCTCACGACTGGGAGGAAAAAACTGCAAAGCAGCATTATGGCTTGCGGGGGGGACACCTACATAAATTGAGTGTGGCATTTATTTTCTTTCTAGTGAAAAAGGCCATCTCCATTTTTGGCCTGTGCTGTATATGGAGGTGACAGATGTACATGCTTATTTCACCACACTCATTGAACACAGGCCCTATGGCTGAGGACCAGCCACAACAGAGTGAGGACCAGAAGAGAAGCCCTGCAAGGAAAGATATTACCGATCCCTCCCTATCAATTAACTCAGAGAGGAGTCACAAGTCAATCTCTATACAGGAGCTCTATCATTCATATTCAACAGTCATTGTATGGTGATGTTGTTGGAATAAACATGTTTTTTATGTGTTCTACAGTACAGTATTTATGAGCTTTCCAAGATAAATGCTAGAAACCTTCTAAAAAAAAAACTAAGATCCATAAAATGCATTTGAAAATCTAAAAATACAGCCTTAAAATAACACTGGTACAAAGTCACATTAGATCTAAGGTATACATTTTCTAAATTAAAAGAATATCCAGAAATGCAATCTTTCCATTGAGCCTTAGAATAACATTTGTTTCAGTTCAGAACCACACAAACGAAAGCAGAGATACTCTTAAGGGCACCTCAAACACATTGCAAATAATCATTGCAGTCCTCACCACTCTTGCCATTCTGTAGTCATTTGTATGTCTCTATAATGCTCCACAACAAGGAGGCCTTGGGCAAAGATGTCATTAGAAAAACTACAAAAACACACTGTATGCATGCAGAATCACGGTACACAGTCAGTCACAGACCAAATGACAAATGAAGAATGAGAAGCATGTTACCATCACATTCTGTTGTAGCAGTTTGCATGTCACTCTCTGGCTGTCCCCTAGGAAGTGAGGAGCACACGTTCACATCTGAATGAATATATTCTATCGATCTTTTAAATGTATTAACCTGCATTCTTTACGCGTAACACCTTGGGTCTGCCCTCTTGGACATACAAGTGAGAGAGATTCCACTCATCCTATTAGCTTACTCTCATAGTAATCTGTGCGAGCTCATTGCATTAACAGGTCTAAGGGCTAATCCAATATGTGTCTCTCAAATCTTTTTTTTTAATGGCCCACGGCGGCTTCCTCTGCGGGATCAGCAGTCTCGAAGTTGGCCAGCAAGAAATGAGAACAGACTTGAACAAATAAGGCTTGTAAATAAATAAGTGCATGAATAAACCACAGAAGACCAGTTTTGGCCTCAATAAATGATGAACTCTGGGAACGTTCCACTAGTGCAGTGGCTGTGTAGAGCTGTGCCGACTCCTCCACCTCCTCCTCCTCCTCCACCTCCTCCACTACTGCTACTGCTGCTTTTATAAATCAGTGAGTTGTGAACGAGCCAGGCATTTCATCATAGCCAAGATAAGGAGCAGGGCCTGCATGTATCTTTAATGCAGCCATACACCCAGAGTGCAGAACCCACCCAACACCACCACCACTACTACTAAAGCAAAGCTTTAAGACAAACATGGACACAGTGTCGATCCTACAAAAAAGAAAGCCAGAAAGAGAGAGAGAGAGAGATAGATAGAAAGAGAGAAAAGGGAAAATACACCTCTGCAATCCACTTAGAGATGACAATATCACATTTCTGTTTTGTCATTCATCATTTGTCGTTTAACTAGTTAGGGACAGGAACCTCTTAATAGCAGCCTTGGGGGTAATGAGAAGGATGGAAGCAATTTTCCAGCACGAGGCCCAATTTTGCCCAGGCCACGCTGTTCCTTCGCTCCCATTGATTGTGCTCCTCGGTGACTCTGACCTGATGTGACAATCTAAATGGAACCGCCACATTATAGATCAGCTGAACGAAGGAAACATCCATCTCTGGGGAACGTGGACAGCTCACACAAGTCTATGATACCACACTCACGTGGCACCTGGTCAGGATATCGATTCAACCCTGCCGATGATGTTACAGTGTGCTCACAACGCATCTGGGCAGGAGGATAATAATTTGTTCATTAGGGTCGACCATGGGGAAACAGGAAGATGACTCATTCCAATACAGCTAATAGAGATGTGAGGCCATTGCCATCATTGTCAGGGTCATATAGCTTCTAATTATGGCTGAGTCTCTTCTTAACAGTGCATATGTGAGGGAGAGAAAATAATCTGGCAGTCATGCAAGCCTAAATATTGTTTTATTACTCATTCCTTCACAGGCCTCATCAGTTTAAAACATTGGGCAGGAAGATATGTGGCGCACATCCTGTGTACCCACATAATATGGCAGTTAATTGTTTATCTTATTATACGGATTAGTTAACAAGCACATAATTACATAATGCCACTACCTGCAGACTTTGAGGATTGAAAACATAATCCTGCACAGACATTTAATTAAATAAGAATAACAGTAAACTGACAATGACAATGACACTGACAAGCTGACAATCTCAAATGTATCACCCAAAACAAAAAGGCAAGCTTTTGGAGACCATGACAAAGTGACAAAAAGGCATTTCTCTGTCACAGTGTGCGAGTGCCTTTAAAAGCCCAGAAAGGTGTTCTGTTCTGGCCACTAATAACATGTCTTGCACTGAGTCTGCTGAACAAAATATTCAGTGAACACGGAGGAAGTGGTAGTCTTGGGGGGGGGGGGGTGCTTGGGCCTGATGTTTAGCGGCTATTTATAATACACTCTCATTCAGAGAACCTGGCCAAGCCCTGGGGTGCCAGCGACCAGCCCTGGCAGCACCGAGCACAGCCTCCGCCTGGCATTTAGCAGGAACTCGAGGGGAGAAAAAACAACATAAAGGCACAGGGGGGGGGGGGAGGAGAAGGAGGAGGAGGGCGGCGAAGAATATTGATGAATAAGTAAAGAGAGTTTCCTGCGCACAGAGTCGCAGACAGACAGAGCAGGACATGTTTTTGTGGCTGCGTCTGAGTGTGAATGTCCAGGTCCCTGAGCCTACAGTAGGGATGGAGATGCTGTTGTCTGCCCTCCTGAACTGGGGCAGCGTATATACAATATATATGCTGTACACTGACTACTGAGCATTCACAAACAGACACAATAACAAACAATAAGAAACCAGGGCAAGCTTTTAAAGGACTTTACAGAAGGGAACCAACACAGCTTCTCTCTTCCTCCCCTGGTAAAGGGTTGATGATAAAAAATGCTTCTGCTGCCTCTCGCTAAGTAAGGAATATAGTCGATGGCCCCAGGCAAAAGGCAAGCTTTGTGATTACGGCGTGTGCAACTGCTAAGCCATTGAAAACACCTTCACTGTTTTTCTCCCACCCATCTATCCCTATCTCCCCCATACTGCCCCCACCCCCCAACATATCCCACACACACTAACTCAATCTAGTTCTCTGAAAGTATTTCAGGATCTTTCTGCTCTTTCTCCTCTCCTCTCCTCCCTCACTGTGGTCCTGCTCCACTGCTTCGCTCCACTCCTCAAATAAACACTTTTTTCCTCCCTCGCTTCCCCCGCTCATGGCGGTGATTCCCGAGAGGTCGGCTGGAGAAAATGATCTGTCCACCCTCATGGGCGCAGGTGCCAGTCTCGTCTGGAGCTCGCCCGGCCCCGAGGCATTACTCACTGGACACTATATGTGTGATTGTTTTTATCTCACTGGAGATTTACTCACTGGACACTATATGTTTTTATATAGAGAGAGAGAGAGGGAGAGGGAGGGTGGACAGGGGTAGTCGATGGGTGTGCGGGCAGGATAAGGGGGGGGGGCTTTTCTGGCATACTACAAATCAGGTTTGGCAGGTTTAGCTTCATTAAGACGTTTTTGGAGGAGAGGTGTAACTAAAGCACAGAGCACAGATAAGAACGGCATCTTTGGGGGAAAAAAAGCAAATCCACATTGTGAGTTCTGGCTCCCTTGTGATAACCGGAACTTAATTAGGGCGATATGAGGCACAATTTATTTTCTGTTTGATTTTTCACACTTTCTTTTCTGGTCTTCATTTGTTTTATCATCCCTACTCTTGTGCCAGCTTCTGAGCAGTCTGTCCTTAACGTCCATCCTCCAGCACACACCGTCCCCCACCAGCAGCACCTGTCAGCTGGGACGGAGTCTACAGATGGCCCTTGCTGCTCGGCCGGGGCCTGCTGCTCCATAACATCCACAGCAGGCTGCACCTGTGGCCAGCAAGCACACAGGAAGCCCAGTCCTGCCACATGTTCCCTGCACACCGCGCTCCTCTCTATCTCTCTATCGTGTCCCACATAGGAACAGCCAGACTTATAAATAAGGCTCTGCTCATTAAATGGCCATAGGTTCAATGCATTTAGATAACAATACCTGCTAGCGCTGCTTGTAAATATGTTAGGTCCTACTTAATTAAGATAAGCTAAGTGTTATAGTTAGTAATAAGGTATTTATGAATCGTTATGTAAAAATGACTATTTTTGACTGTACATGTGTCAACAATCTGATGTTTTTAAAATCTAAAAATGCAGTCAGATATAATTGGGATGATTTGTTTGTCCAATTTAACAAACTCTGGGTATTTGTCAACAACTAGAAATCAGCATTTAATTCTCAACTACTCTCTGCTTCACTACAAAGTCTTTTCTGGCACTAACACATAACAGTTGGGATCTACCACATGGCAATGGAAATTACTGCAAATGGATGTCTACCATATGTTACAAAACTTATGATGATTAATTCAAATAACATATGATTTACATCTGAGGCATTCATATGAGGTCTTTCAAAAGCACAACTACTGTGACACCATAATGTGTATGTTGTTAACAGTGATTGTCCAATCACATCTTTGGCACAATTTAATGTCACCTGTGCTGCTCACTTTGAGTCATGCTTATAGAACCCCAGTTTATTTGACTGTGCATCTGATTATCCTGCAAACATAAAATCAGCTCTCATCTCTAATAAGCAGTTGGATGTATGGCACGTTCAGTCCTGCTTTTTCAGAAAATCGGTAAATCAATCATGAACCAAACTGCACACCATGCACTTCAGACCATGACAATGCTCTCTTTCCTTGGGATGAACCAGGGACAAAGCATCCTCTGTGCTTTCGTCTCTCCATAGACATGTCACACTGCAGTGTGTCCAGTGTGGTCATGTGTCCCCCACTGTGTCTGTCTCCATCATGGCGGTGAGACTGGAGGACCGTGGCCCTGGGTCCGGCTTCAGAGGCAGTCCATCAAGTGCTCGTTCCAGAGTGATGGAGGGAGAAGGAAGGCCATAAACAACCTGCCGTCCACCAACGCTGACGTGGCCCTCAAGCAAATACAGTCAACAAACAGCAACTTCAGAGAGAGAGAGAGAGATAGGGACAGAGAGAGATAGTGAGAGAGAGAGAGATAGTGGGAAAGACAGAGAGAGAGAGAGAGAGAGAGAGGAATATGATGTGAAAGAGAGGCGAGCAAAACTTAGACTGCGGGACAAAGGTGGGGGTGGGGAAGAGAGAGGTATAAAAAGGTGGACTCGGCATGGTTCCCAAGGCCCCTCAGGAGCTCTGCTTCAAACTCATTAGCAAGACATGGGTGGTGCAGGCCTGCTGCTCGCAGCCATCGCAAATTCATTAGACAACGGACGGCTCATTATGGCCTCGGAAATGCCTTACAATGACATTGTGGTTAATGAGTGTTTTTATCATTTTTTTCAGCTGATGAAGTAGATTCTTCAAGTTAAGGTGTTCCCTTGTACAGCAGAGTTTGAGTTAAAGTTAGTAGAAACATTCATTACGGAACTACTGACAAACAGAGTAAAAGAAAAGAAAATGCAGTGTGAGTGTGTTAAAAAAGAATCAGCTTTTAAAAACTTGAAGACAGCATAATGTGTTATTGCTTTTGTTATATTTTGTTAAAAGACAGCATTGTGTATATTGTTGACCACTTAAGTGCTGCTTTCAGAGCACTTTGAGTCTTAGCTTGTGATGTGTTGTGAAAAGAAATACAGCCATTCTGTGGAAAGCGCTGACACTAAATCTATTCTACCCTTGCCTCCAAAGCAGGTAGAAATGATGGCTTTTACAGTAATTGGAGTCTGCTGTGAATCCTCCCTCACACACATACTGTAAGCGTGTCCATGCATTGGGCAAAGACTTGACTTCTTCTCAGGAACATATTTAGTGTAGTAACTGTTCAATAACACTTTTTTGTCTACTTTATCCCTCATTCCCTATAGTCCATCTACTAGTCTTGGCAATCCATTTCATCAGGACATCAGCCCATTCTTTTCTCTCCATCTCTCTCTGCTGCTTAGAAAGCTCATCTACTTGTATTGATACACCTAATAACAAGCTACAGTGCGAGCCATACCAAGCCAGCCAGATGATCTAGCTACTTTGACCATTCAAGACCGTTTTGTGTCAACTTCCTCAGAGTATTTGACAATTTATTCAAAGACCTTCCAAAAGGAAATGAAAAGGAGAGGTGCTGTCTGGTTCAGATAGTCATGGTTGAGTGAATCTGGAAGGGCTAGATCACTTACCCAGGCCAGGGGGCACCTCCGGGCACGGCGGGATGGGCTTGGGAGTGGGCGGCGTGTGGTTGGCCTCCGATCTGCCGCTGGGCAGTAGCTGATCGGCGGTGGCCAGGAAGCTGGCGAAGGTGGCGTTGGGTCGGGAGGAGTTGTAGTAGAAGTAGTGGTGAGCGCCGGCGGCGTTGGCCCGCGAAGCGTTGGCACCGCGGCCGTTGTTGAAGCGGCTGAAGATGTCGAAGCGCTGGCTGTAGACGTCGAAGTAGAGGATCATCATGATGAGGAAGTGCACCAGGCACAGGAGCAGCACGCCCTTGCAGATCCGCTCCAGGGTCCGGCCCAACATCAGCCGGGTCATGGTCGAGGCCGCGGCCGCTGCTCGGCTACGGGCATCCGGTCACTCCTCTCCAGCCCGCGCCGATCCCCCGGGCGACGGCTCCGCGAGGTCACCTGCGGAGACACACAGAAAACTCAACCTGCTGCTCTTGTGATCTGGGTAACATTTGGCAGCATCAAACTTCACATACTCTTTATACGGTTGATAACTCCAAAGCAAAATCTATTCAAAACACAGCTGGGGAGAGCAATGACAGCTGCCATGATCAATTTTGGGGTTAGCTCTTTTGAAACAGCCAAAATAGCACTTTAACCCACTGCTCTCTCTAAAGTCCCTCTTGACCTGGGACACGCATGGCTGACTGACCACGCTTAGGGTTAGGCACTGCATAGGGAGTGACTGACAGGCAGGTCTGTCTCATGAATGGTGGGACGCCTCAGAGTCATGTTTTGTTACCACGCTCGGTAGTTTTTGCTTTGTGTTTTTCCAATTAGAGCCTTTGACAGTGGACACTTATCTAAAAGCAAGACTGTTTTGCCACTTTATTTTTGAGGACCATTTCATCTGAAATTACCAAACACGCTTTGAATTGAAATAGCCTAGCCTAGTGTGTAGCCAGCAATTTGTATGCATCAGACAGTAAATCTGATGCACTGGTTTAGATAACTGTTGTTGTGGATTGCGATAGATGGTAGTGAAAAACCACAAGCAAAAAAATAAAAAATAAAAACACACACACACACACACACACACACACACACACGTAGCAATAAACAAATGCTCTATAAAGTCTATTCTAGGCATGGTTATTTGCTCAACGATGGTGAGAAAATGACTTTCTTTAGGCTTGATGGGGCTAGCGCAGGGACACAGAGACACACTGGGTGGCCATCAAAACCTTTCAGAGGGCAATTTCAGTGCTGATGGGTTTTTCCAATCAGGCAGATGAGAGGGGGGCCCGTGGAAGGCATGGAAGGCGCGCCAGCGAGGACCCAAACAGACTGGGGTCTGCCGCCTGGAGCTAATTTCCCTCCGCCGGAGGAGACGTAGAGGGAAAAGCCTCCTCATTTCACACTCTAGCAACCACTGAAAGACCCCGGGTCAAAGAGGGAGACATTCTCGCACAACTGGCGGTGTTGCACATCTGCAGACGTACACGCACAGACCACATACAAACAAACACGCACGGGCGGGCGGGTGGGATTAGGGCGCTGGATAATTTGTTGAACCACGGTGGTGAGTGCCACAGGCTTGGCTATGAATGGAAGTGGCCTTGTACGCTCCATGCTGCTCTATCTAAAAATCACCAGGCGTACCCACCCACGACAGGGAGCAAGCGTTTTGAGCCGCAGAGTCTATGGCCATGTGAACAAAGGGCAAAATGACGGCAATTTCTCATCGCTTGCTTTCTGTCGCTCTGGAGTGAGGTGTGCATTTGTGCATTTGCACTGCCATTTAGGCCATCACAGTGGAGTGAAATATGCCACCTTTGTTGTTGATCCATAAATGTGAGCAGACTGAAAAGCTGTTACATTAACCATGCCTTTGCCCACATCAACACATCATGACAATCTGGGCCATCAATACACTGAGTAAATCAGAAACGGTTGAAACTGGCGAGACAGACATTTCAATGGTGTGAAATAACAAGCGATGAGAAGACTCAGGCGGGCTGGGGAGGGGACATTTCCAGCGTTTTCTCCTACAGTACAAGTCTCAGAAGTCCTCATTACACAGTAATCAGCTCCTGCATACTGTGATGAGTTAAACTGCAGTCCTAGCAAAAGTGCTTACCGCTATTAGCCAAACGACTAATTTCACATCCAGTGAAAAAGGTGACATTTGCTTGCTTTGCCATTTTGCTTTTATACTGACAACAAAAAAAGAGGCATTTAAACCTTGGCCAAATGACCATAATGTACCATTACATCTGATGTGGTATTTTTTCATAGCAGCCACAGGTCACTGATAGATTACTAAACTGTATCTAAACTACAACAATGACCACACTCATTTTTCATTAGTGCAGCGCTTTTTTGGAGCAGTGGTCTGTACAACTCTACAATAATGCCCATCAGCCAAAAAGTAAACATACAATGGAGCCTAATTTATTACATTGGCAGTAGATCAGAACCTGGAATTAACAGAATGACAAACAGAGCCTCTTGTGTCAGCATCTTTCAGCAATGAGTGTGTCTTGTGACAGGCTAGGACTACTGTGAGATGAATATTTCACCCAGTGGTTTTGTGATACTCTAATGGATGTTGGTCTGCAGGCTTTTAGGTTGACAACATGAGGAGATAGTCCCAAGGAATTGGCAACAAAATGTGTACAGCATGTATATGTTCAAATTTTAATAGCAGGCAGACTGTTCGGTGGCAAACTCTTCATCAGCACTTGCATTATTAATTAGCTCCTAAACATAGCACTAGGTCCATCTCAGAGCCGTGAATTCTTCCCAAAGCAATCAGGGGAGAAAAAACACTGCAAAACAAGTGTTTAAAAAGGCATTTACAGTTATACCTCTATAGCTGCCTGCCTGTTATGTTACCTAGCATCCATGACAGCATAGCATGTAGCTTAGCTGGTGCATCTCGTTAAACACTGTGCTTTATGTTCAAATCTGCTACACTCCACTTTGACACACATTTTGACACGCTTCTCTGTGTGTGCCAAGACCCCTACAAGGCACTCGCGGCATCTTAACAGCTTCTTTGCAAAAAAAAGGACTGATGAGTGGCATCCAAAGAAAACCGCACAAAGTTCAGCCTTCCGAACTGAAAAACAGAGGCTGTCAAAACGTACCCACACAATTGCACCTCACTTCTTCACACTGGCAGGGGAAAGAGGCTGGCATTTAGGTGATTTAAAGTATGAAATATTTCCCAGAAATACATCTCTCAAATAGATAAGAGAGTAGGGAATCGGGCGCACAGTGTGACTATTGTTCGAGGGCTATGCCATCCAAACAGAGGAGTGGGGTTTTGCGGGCACAGTAGAGAGACAGCGAGCAGAAGCGGGTGAGAGGAGGAGGAGGAATGGGCATGTCCTGCAGCTGCCTGGCCCCTGGAACATCTGGCAGGCTAAGGAGGAGGCCGGCCGCCGTAGGGCACACAGCTGGACCCACCCCCCCCCCCCCCCCACCACCACCACCACAGTGGCTCTACCCGGGTCACCACAGACACATCAGCAGCGTACAGCCAGTGCTACTGTACACACATACACAAATCATACACAAACACACACACACGGACCATACAAACAAATATACACACACAAAGCCATACGCATACACACCCTCACACAAGTCAAGTCAAGTCGGCTTTTATTGTCAATTTCTTTACATGCACTGGTCATACAAAGAATTGAAATTTCGTTTCTTACTTTCCCATGCAGACATAGACATGCTTTAAATACAGACATAGACATACTATAGACATAGCCATAGACAATAAACATTAAATTAAAGTGCAAGACTGAAATATAGAACATGTATGTATCAAAATAGAAATATAGGACATATATATAAAAAAAATAGAGGTAGTTGTGTTGTATATTTATATATCCTCATATATTTATATACAAATCCTCAATTATGAAGATCCTCCTCATTCAGATCCTGAAGCACCCTTTATTCTTCTGTGTTTTTTCTTTTCTACCAGCCATCAGACAGCCTGCTCTCCTAACAGAGCCACATTCATTTACACTCATTTTTCATTGCAGACTGACTGCAAGACACAGCACACATGACTCCCCCTCAAACACCCATCACTTTGACACACTCTCGAGTCTACGCAGTATAGCTTACGTCTTCGGATCAATGACAGCTGATCTTGTACCTACAGCCGGCGGGGGCCCACTGAACTGTGAGAGGCTCAGCTCTGGATGTGCAGCCCTGCAGCTATCAAGCCTGAACAAAGAGACCCGGCACACTTTGATGACCTCACTCACTCTGTATTTTTAGCAATGTGCAGCTGCAGGGGGGGGAGAGAAAAGTGATAAAAAGCCAACAAGACATGTAGTTTTGTTTGTGTAGCAAGCAGTGTATTCTAAAACCCACAAAACCCCCTTTTGGTATGCAGCATGTCCTTGTGTGTGTGTGTGTGTGTGTTGTGTGATTGTGTGCTGTGTGTGTTTGGGTGCATCCATGCGAGTTTGTGCGCGGATACGGACACGGGATGCTATCCAACCCAGCGAGCAGCCAAGACTCATGGTCACACCACTCCCTTGCCCCTCATCCAAAATTCATGAGACTGCTGCTGCAACTGATAGCCCTGGCCAGCCAGCATTAACCCCACAGTGCAGCCAGGCTTGGCCAGCTCACCATTACACCAAAACAAGCCAAGACCAACTATCTGGAGAATCATACACAGCAACTTATGTGAAATTAATTACAAAGAATGTTATCATCCCAGTGACGGGTGTTTTGGCTTTGATGTCTGATAGCTCCAGCTTATTCATTAGAGAATCACCTAACAGATTGCCACGTTTCCAGACAAACAGATTTTCCGCCACATGTACGGGGACTTCATCCAAGAGTGAGTTTACAACGCACTCAGCGGGGAGTGCAAAATTGATGAGGACGGATTCGACTCCTGTGTGATGCTTCGTCTTCCGCACACAGACTTGGGTTTCATGGTCCTCATCCTCGTCACTGCAATTAGGCCCCTTTCAATCTGATTTCCCATGAACCACAGGAAATGACGCGCAATGAGTGGGCTTTTTTGTGCCATTAAATTTAAAATGCTATATAACTATTGGGTGCTTTAAAATTAATTACTGAGTTAAAGGGATATAAGTGATCAAGCATATTCAGAAAACTGTAATCCAGCATCAGGGTCCAGACTCACTTTAAACACAACATCCAGTGATCAGATAGTTGTAAGTTGTAATGTGAACTAGGTTACACTGTAAACTAATACTTCAGTTACTGTTATTCACTGTGATTCACCAATTTGACAAACACAACAAGGGGCAGCCGTAGCCTACTTGTTAGCGCTTCGGACTTGTAACTGGAGGGTTGCCGCTTCGAACCTCGACCAGTAGGAACGGCTGATGTGCCCTTGAGCAAGGCACCTAACCCCGCACTGCTCCCCGAGCGCCACTGTAGCAGGCAGCTCACTGCTCCGGGATTAGTGTGTGCGCTTCACCTCACTCTGTGTTCACTGTGTGCTGAGTGTGTTTCACTAATTCACGGATTGGGATAAATGCAGAGACCAAATTTCCCCTCACGGGATCAAAAGAGTATATATACTTATACTTATACTTATACAATGCTGTTTGATGATTATTGATTGTTATAACTGATATCCAAACAGTTTGTGCAAACAGACTCACTTTAAACACAACCAGACACACCAGGAATATATTTATCATGTATACAGACAGACCTTACTGCTCTGTAAATGACCCTAGGCAGATGGGACAGGCCCTTGAGTCGTGGATCTGCTCGAGGTTTCTTCCTATATGTATCTCCATTTCTAGGGAGTTTTTCCTCGCCCCTGTTACTCATGGGCCCTCTCTGAATGTATACACTCTGTTAAGCGCCATGAGACATGTGTAATGTTTTGGCGCTCTAGAAGTGAAATTAAATTGAAATTGAATGGAAATATATTGTAAAAGCATGAAATGGTATGCATGGTAATCCATACAATATTAGGGGCAGAGATATTATGTTGCTTGAAAATTCAATTCCATTTTTATTCAGACTGCCACAGTGTCATCATGAGGTGCTTTCATTTTTCATTGGATTTTTTTATTCAAATTGAGAACATCCTGCTGTTACACTACAATGCAATATAATAACAATCTCTACCTATTGTGAGAAACAAGCACTCATTTAATCATATTTTAACCTCCTTAGCTATCAAGCTCATTTACAAACCCTGATGCGAGTGACACTGCACAGGCAAGAAAGGTGTGTGTGGGGGGATTGGGAGGCACAACACACTGACGGACGGGCCCTCTAAGCCTGCTGGAGGTGTTTTCCAGCGCAGTCCGGGAGCTTAGCGAGGGTCATTAACGCGGCTTGTCAAATCACCGTGCGACTTAGGAAGAGATAAGCAGACACAGAGGAGGTGAGGGAAGCTCTAACCTCAGATTCAATGGCCTCTGACTTGTGGCTCCAGCGTGTATCATCCCTCAGGTGTCCTGTCCAGACACCTCCGGCAGGGCAGGCAGCCAGAATGGGCTGGGGTGCCTCCAGAGAGCCATATCATTCCCATGCACTGCACATCCTTACTAACACACTCCTGTTCCTATCAGTCACCTGATTCCCGGTGATGTATTTCATGGAATACTAGTTCTGAGTCATGGCATTTTGATATGCTGTGTAAATAATGTTGGCCTACCTGAAATGTAAGTAGGAATAAATACGACTTTTATACAGTAGGCAAAAAGGCAAAAATATACAGACTACAACCAATACTGTCACTCACAAGCAATACAACTGCAACCAATCATTACTGTCACAACCAATACAACCACAACCAATACAACCAATACTGTGAGCTGAAATAATCCGCAGCTCAACACATTTCAAATAATCAATCCAAGTAGTAGTGTTCACTTCACTCTGACTGATGGGCAATCAAATGCTTGCCACATGACTCCATTGAGACAGTCCTTATGTAAAATTATGGAATAATTTGAGTGATGTCAATCCAAAACTAATTTCTATACATACACAAATGTATAATGAATGACTTACATAAATATAGTTTAAGTTCAGCAAGACCAATACATTACTTGGCTCCCCTTACTTGTACAATAAATATCTACTATGTCAAATCTGAAACTAAATCAATTTTACAAAGATATACACCAACGAATAACCACCATTTAGGAAAAAATGTCAATTTTACTACATGCCATATTTAATAGTGGAGCAATGCTGCAGCTGAAGTGTGAAATACAACATACAATCTAACAACTTTGTTTGGTATGTAACTGGGAGAACTGTGAACCTTAGATACAATTGTGCCTTTAAAAAATGATTTAATGGAAGTAAGCAGAGAGCACAGGGCCAAAAAAAAGGCACGTTTGAAAGTCCTTCTGTCATGTGTGCAACATTCAGCCTACAAGTTAAAGGTATTAAGATGTGCCGTGAAAAAGGTTAGGCCTATGTATGTTATGGCATTTCATTAATTTACTGATTTCTGAATTTAAAGAATGAGTGACATCAAGCTTGTATATGAAAGCTTATAGTTCCATACTTGGGCTCAGGTGATTGACTGACTGACTTGATGGGTACAATTACACTTGTTATTGGGATGGATAGCCTACAAACATATTTCACAATTTTGATGTACACATCATTTGCTTCTTCTTCGCAATTACCAACACCTACTCTAAGGCTTTCAGACATTAGCACAATGACTTGTGCTTTAATCCTTTAAGATGTCTGACAAATAACACACTCCGAAGAGCATAATCATTCAACATAAATTCAAACATGTAGCACTTTCACCTTTCAGACAAACCAGTGACAAGGGAAAAACCAGTCTCACGGCTCCCAGGGCTGCCTCTGTCCGTGTGCGGTTTAGGCTAACATACGTGCAGCCTCTATCGCATCCCATCTCCACGGCATCTCTCCAGAACTGATTTAAGCTGCGCAGCCTTCATCTTTGGACTAAACCTTGCCTCTGCCTGCTCCGTGTTGAGCTCCTCAGCATCATCTTAAGCCAATACACAAATTAAACCTCCACTGCTCAAGGCTGCATTGAGGCAGAGCTTCTGCTAGAGGTAACTGGGGCAGTCCACCATAACACTCCCGCTTTGTTCACACATCCTAGCAAAATGCAGCTTAAACTGCACTGTAGGCCTATCTCTCAACACCACTACACACAGGCAGTGGTCCTCCTTAAACACTGAGGCAGGAAGGAATCTCAAGGCCACTGAGGAGGTGGGGAATGAATGAAAACAAAGACAGTGCACTCGACAGCACCTTTGTCACTTGGATCTCGGTTCCCATGACAACAAATCCCAACATCACTTATGAAACACTCCTAGCCAGCCACCCATCTAAAGCGAAGCAATATAAGGTAAACATTCCTAACGATCAAGAAATGAGGCATGCTTATCTACAGGTCTGTGCTTAAAGGTAGAAGGAAAATATTCCAGTATTCAACATCCTGGACTTTCCTTATTCCACACCCTTTTTATGTTTTCGGCAAAAAGAGAGAAAGTGAAAGATGAACAGAGAGAGAGAGAGAAAGATAGAGAGAGAGAGGACTGGTAAGACGAACTCTATTTGCCTGATCAATTGTCAATATGGTTCAACTAATAACTTATTCATTGCTGACAGAAGTCAATCGAAGCCCCTATATCCTCTACATCTAGTCATGAAACAGAATGATACATTGGTCTAATGTCAACTAAATGTTTCAGAAGGACAACCTTATTTTTGTCAGCATGAATAACTTCGAGACTCGAAATATCATAGAAATGTCACAGAAGATCAAAACAACTGTCTGGAGAAATTAATAAACTAGAGATGCAACAATTAATCGATTAATCTGCCAATTATTTAGGTAATTGTTGTTGTTGTTGTGTGTGTGTGTGTGTGTGTGTGTGTGTGTATGTATTTCTCTGCTACTAGATTATGTATGACACATCTTGAGGAAATCTCTGCCAGTCAACGAGAGGGTTTTCACCATAGATGTCTCAGTGGCCATCAGTCAAATTATACGAGTTGCCCTGTCGTTAGTAAAAACCAACTGTGATAACAATTAGCCTATTGACAGTCATTCAGTGTCCCTATGGTATAATTCTTCAAATGATTTGATTATAATTTCCATCGCCTATTATCAGATCAATTATTTGCAAATATTGCCAACAATCATGTATTTTTTCATTTATTTGTACAGTGCTTTTAACACACAAATAGCATTTGTGTTGCTGTGCAAATAAATGCAAATAAATATTTGCCATGCAGATAAAACATTGTGATCAAGTTGGGATGGGAGGAGGATTGGAGGGGGTGTCTTCTCCAGCTGCCTGTTACCTGCTCAACCCACTCCACCATTCCTTGAGTACATGCACCAGTGATTTGTATGCAGAGGGGCCATGACTGCCACACAAGCACCCCACAGTGCAGACTGACAAGATTCCTTTCACAGCAGTGTCACCATCCAGCCATGAACCTGAATGGGAGACCACTGCACTGCTTGATGAATGAGTAATAATTTGCATGACAACAAAGTTAACTTACAGTATCTCACACATGTTGATGCTGAAGTTCAAAATAAATAAAGGTTGGCACTACTACTACTACTGCTGCTGCTGCTATAGCCTTCTCCAATGCAATGCTATGGAGTTGGTTTAAGTATTCAAATGAACTAACCCACAGAGTAGTGTCGTTAATAAGACTGACTGTAGAGGGATCCTTGAAGCTGAAACATATATCCCATATCATAGCTGATTCTTCAAGTTACCATGCTTTCCATAAGAGCTACTAGCACATTGATGGGCTCTGTGTCTGCAACAGTGAATACACGAATGTGGCATTAATGTTTCCCTAAAATTGTGCTACAAATGGCTGTAGCCTATACAAACGTATTAGCATTAATATGAAAGAATGAATGTGAGGTTTCAAAGCAGATATGTGTGGCAAAATGTGGCATCCGAAAGGGATGGAGTCCACTGGATAATGGTATCACGTCCAGTGAGCAGTCCATAACAGAATTGTTCGGGCATCCTTCTTTCACCATGTTTTTTCTTTGCAACAAACCAATGAGTCCTCACTGTTGAATATGTTATGCCATAGTCATACTCAAATAAGTTGGCTAGATGGGAACTTTCATTCTTAACAGTTAAGAACAGGACGCACAGTTGAGTGACACTGCCCTCATATTTTACAGTAAATCAACACCGGATCACACAATGTATAATAGCATACCAAATGTAAAAACTCAGAATAAATGTTTATGTTAATGGTAGGCTACGTCATGGGAGGTTAATTGTAGGCCTACTCTACAGTGAGGCTAGCATTTTCTAATGAAAGAGACTGGGAACATCATGTACCAGACTTGCATGGTCTAGCCTAATTAAAAATAAATTGCAGAACAATAACATAGATAGTTGTGGTACAATCTCGCCGACATGAAGCACAAATGAAAACCTCACCGACTATGTTTCAAAGAAGAGAGTAGTAAGCCCTTCAATCTATCTGTAATAGCTCTGCGCACCACGCGAACGATGAAATTGAAAGGTGCATGGTCTAGCGAGTCCACTGCAATTGTGACAAAGAAAAGAAAAGCAAAGGGATGCTCTACTGTAGCATCACACATGCCATGTCTGCAATGTATGCACAGACCTTGATAATTCGACAGACTGACCAGAGTTGCATATTTTCTGTTTTTACAACAACGATCAACCTACTATAGGCTATATCCTAGAATCTAAAACATTAAAAAAATTCAGACTGCAGGTTCGTTCAATACGAGATAGCCTACTCTACCTACTGAAATGTGAATCAAAATGGCAGTCAGCATTTCTCAAATAATAGAGTCGAAAAAGACCATAACAAAGCGTTACACACATATTACATTAGTTAAAACAGGCAGCAATATTTGTTTATGGCTATTCTTACCTCGTGATAACAAGCGAGCCAGGGCACCAATTCAATTCTTATGGATGCATTTCTTTGTTGGTGTTCAGCAGACTATCAAAATAATACCAGACTGTCAGTTCAGCCAAAAAGCGTAAAGGACAGAAAAACGCATAGATTGTGCAGTATAAAGCTACATAATATCAACGCGATAAAGCAATGCGATACCGTTATTTCCAACTGATAATGGTATCGGTAAATTCATTTTTTGTGTAGCCTTGCTTGCGCACGCATCAAAACGTCTTGGAAAATATCAGACAGTTGAAATGGATCCTTCATTTTTTGAAATAAACAGATATTTATCCTACCAACAACTATATTTTTTAGACTAACTATGCATTTGTCCGCGATTTCCAAGGCATAATAGGCATTACATATTTGCTCCTAAGCTAGATATGAGCGTGGATATGAGGACAAATAAAACAGCCACTGGAGGCAGGTTTTTTTCCCCCTTCTTTCTAGTACGGAGAGTCGGAAGGTTCAAACGTCATCAGAGTAGCCGATTTCACTGCAAGCCAGCTACTGTTACCAGTTTAAATCCAAAAATAAAATGATCAGGTCAATTCAAGGGGAGAAAAATGTTTGTTGTATGGCATTCAACGTCACACCAGTCAGTCAGTCAGTCAGACAGTGTTGCATGTTTTTAATTGTTGCTGCTTTGAAACTAAGCTTTAGGACACTATCATGATGTGACTTATGCTGTGTGGTTAGATAGCCTAAGAGGCCCTGTCCTGCATCATTAAGACAAAAACACACACATTGCATTAGAGGCATCGTTAAATCATTAAATCGGAATACCAACGTTGTTGTTGTGTAGCTGGGCAAAATAGAGATACAAATTAATTATAGAGATCAAATTAAAACTCAAAACGTGAACTGTTTTGCGTAAAGAAAGAAAAAAATATTTTTACACAAATTCCATAGCCTACTTTTTACAAGACCCATCAAATAGCCTACAAATTGCAAAATTATATCTTGTATTTTGAATATGTTAAATATATGTTAGAAAACTCAGAGCCTCTAAAGGATGAGCTTGGTCAGACTCTAATGCAAGGAATGTTGTATTGTCTAGGTGGCTGTAGAAGGGCAAGATCTTCTGTTTAAGTCCATATGAAGGACCCCGATTTCAGACGCTCACTACCCAAACCATGGTGATGAATAATAGAAGGAGGAAAACCTAGTTTAGTCTGACTTGGAACATTTAAAATTGCACAATGAACACACTAAATAAATGTGCACGTGTGTATTCCTTTGGACAATCATGTGGGTTTACAACCTGCCACAAAAGCTTGTTCTCTGCTGCCACCTAGTGACAAATTTGAGACATTGCTGGTATTCAAGGTTGGTAACTGCAAGTTGAATTTTGCAAGCCTACACATTCACTCAAATTCAAACCTCAGATTGTTCAGGTAAGAGGAGGTAGTGAACTGCTCTCTCCGTCCTTCAACATCCAGAGCAAAAGTGCCCTAAAATACTCACTACTCTGTGTGTATGTGTGTGTGTATGTATATGTGTATGTGTATGTGTATGTGTGTGTGACCATGATACCGGTAGCCTACTCACAAATGGGTTAAATTCAGGGTCCGCATATCTATCTGGGTTACACGTCCCAGTGCTATTTAACATGTAGCAGGATGCAGGAGTGCCAAACAAGGGCATAACCCTGGCCTTACAAGGGGAGGAGAGAAATAGTGTTGCCATTTCAAAGCTGTGGAAGAGGGAGAAGGCCATTTTTGCATATTTGAATGTGCCAACTGACTGCTGGCAACTGATTTCTGGAACGTTGAGTAAGGGCTGTAATAAATGACACTATTGCATCAAATAGTGGAAAGCACATGACAAAATTGAAAAACAAAATGTCTCCAAGGAATCCAGAGTAGTGTTACAGACATGGTTGACTATAAACATAATTATTCCTTAACAAAGTATTTTCAAAGGCCATTCCCAAGAATGAGCATACACTGATGCACAATTGTCACACAGGCATGTGTCAGGTTATACTCCAAGCCTTGTCAAGAAATTACTTTCTGACTATGATCATGCAGTACAAATAATCAAATATAAATTGTCAATCATTTCATTTTCTCAGACCACAGTAGCCTATTGCTAAAATGCAATGGTCTGCTAATATTCTCCTGTGTTAAGGCTTTACATATGACATACTGAATAGACTGGATTCCTATTAAACACATCTCAGAAATAAATGTGTGAACATGGTGATATTAAAATCCTACTATGTCCACCATAAAGCAGTCCACCGAGCTGCTGATTTGTGCCAGTGCTATCCAGACTGTCAGCAAGGCTACTGGCTTGGTCTGTTCAATGTCTGAGTGCTTTTCACGTAATTGTTGCCCATGGATATTTTCAGCTGGTTACATTTAACCAATGGATTAACATAACTGAAGCATTTTCGATGTGTAATGTGCACTTCTTACATGGAAAATGTTATATGCTATATAAACAAACAATTACTATGCATTACTGCAGCAACGCTATTGGTTGTAGACTGTGGCTGATATGAAAGCATGAATATCAAAGACTCTCAGCGCTACACACCATTATAGAAAATAACATGGATCTTAATTTTTTACAGTTTTTATTTTGTTCAAGGACAATTAGGGAACCAAGAGGATTCAATTTTACACATCAAAACAATGGGTTCACCACATCCACAAAGCAAACCGCCACATTTGAAAGAAAAAAAAGGTGCGAGGCCGATCTGTTCCTGGAGAGAATTATGATCTACTTCAACTAAGATCACCAAAGATGGTTTTGGAGATCCTTCACACCATTAGGATGATCACGAAAGTGGAGGGATTGCCTATAGCCATAACCACCATCCCCTACTTCAGAAGGTTTGTGAAAGCTCCTGTTTGGGTTTTAATGGCTGCCATGAGCACATTGAGTTTTACTATGTAGGACAATAATGGAATGTCTCAAAAAGAAAAAAAAAAAACAGACAAGCACATACACATGGTAGAAAGTGTCATTTACAGGGTCAAGTTTGAAAATGATAAAATCAACAAATCATTCTATTATTGTGGGCTAACATGATTAAAGAAGAAAAAGTGATTTTTGACACATACCAGTGCTTCTTCCCAACATGTACATTTCAGAGGGCAAAGACATCATTGATACATATCCACAAGGAGAGCAAATGTCTTTCAACATGTTTTTTGGCAAAAGTGCCAAAAAAGTCAGTCATCACATCAGAAACTAACAAAAAAAATCCTGACAGAAAATACAAAATGAAACAGAAGGCAAACTGGTCGACTGTTTGAGCCTACTCTGCTGTGTAAAAGTTTGGGACAGATGATTCATAAGTGCTGTGAATCACAGCAGAACATCCCTGACGCGATTAGGACCAGGACCAAGAGCCAAACTCTGCAAGTGCCACAGAGGAACAGAGATGGCAGACAGGGGATGGGAGGGCAGTGTATGATCTGGAAGCAGAACCAATTTGATCTCAGGCTGGCTGTGTAAGTAACCATAAGGAACTGAGAATATTAAGGTGAAGGGGTTGAGAACTGGAATGGTAGACACTGCCATGCTTCCAAAATAAAATAAATATGTGCCCTTTGTGTATGTGTGTATATGTATGTGTGTGAAATATTATATAATATATATATATATATATATATATATATATATATATATATATACATATACATACATATACATACACTCACACACAATATACACACCCAGACTCACACAATAGATCACAATATCTTCTAGTTTTTTTAACCAACCAGTAACTGAAGAGTGCCACCAAGTGTGAGGCCAGCACAGACACCAAAGACTGATCAACCTTAACAATGCAAACCTTTCAGAGAAACAGCCTCTTTCAAAACAGATAATTTGAAATCAAATGGGTCTGAAACACTGGTCTTTTTCTACTACTACCAAGCACAGATGAGTACACTACATAATATAAGAAAGATGGAAGTTGCTCAGGGAGCTGGAAACAACTGTTGGGTTACTGACTTAGAACAGTATTTGCTTTGTCATCACATTTATGCATACAATGGAACAACTGAATACTGTATTTTACACCATCCAACAGGATCACTACTTTGTTGCACCTCACTTTCATATATAGTACAGAACAGCACATACAGTAAATTAAACAATGAACATGAAATTCTCACATATGTACCATCATATATATAGATATATATATTCTTACCCGAATAGACTTAAAGAGCAAGTTATCATAAGACATTCCATTTAACTTTCAAATGAAAGATCATGCAGACTGAGTGTTTATTTCAAGTAGTTCTCACATTAAAAATATATAGCAATTTTCACCCCTTTAATATCTTGCCATATTAATCTTACACATAGAGGATGGTTATTTCTTTGCAGTCAATTAATTCATTGGTTCAGATTTGGAAATGGATTCTGTCCCTAGGACCAGTAGATTACCCAGATGTTGCACTCTTTCAAGACAATTAGACGCAAACATATCACTCTTCAGCAAATGATGGTTAAAAATGTACAAACAAAAATAAATCACAAAGAGAAGAAAAATAACATTTAAATAATGTACTATGTATTTACACATTCCATCTTTTGCACCTCTGCAGCTTCTGTCTTCCTTGGGACCTCCCAATCACCTTGTGTCTAGTCTCCCATTTTTACTTTTGATGTCTGCAAAAAACAAAAAGGTAATGTGAACTGAAAATAAGTCACATGAAACTGTTAGTCATCTGACATTGCTCCACATGTCTTCCTATTAACACAAAGTTTTAAATTTGGTATGTTTGGAATTCCATGCATTTCACAAATACAACAAGTAGGCGGTAATATATCGCTATAAGAAAATAAAATCCGGACAAGCTAAACAGTAGCATGACATGCAGCATAGTGGGTCTTGCTTTACCCTGAACTTATTTTACAATTTACTTGTCAAAATGAGGATATATTCCACAGAACATATATTTTTTTAATGATTTTGTTTCCGTTTCTTCACTTCAAAATAAATTAATTTCAGGTGCTTTGTAGTTCAGTATTTCCGATTGTAACTCAGTTATAAGTTGTCATGAGAAGTGATTGGACTATTTGTAGAATAACACAAATCCAACTGACAAAAAACATTTGGGGTTGGTAAAGGATACACCTATGTTTTATCCAACAGTCATTTTCAGATTTTTGTTCATTCCTCATCCGCCCCAAGAAATAGTTTCGAACAATAGTCTTGGTGTCTACTGATGTCAGGAAGGGAAAATGTCAAACAAGTGTGCACATATGCTGCATTACTTGGCAACAGGAGATGCCTAGACTAAGATTGAACTATTTTTTGGGGTGTAGGATGAACAACAAAAATCAAAATAAACAATTGAAAACACAACTTGATGTCTTTAACATTGATTAGTTGGTAGTAGAATTAATGCATAAAAGCAATATGTGTCTTGTGAATGTGGGGTTGGTAAAGGATAGGCCTATACCAAAGTCCTTTTAGGCAAGTCCCTCCACTCGGCGGCCATATTGCAGCGCTTTTTGGGCACTCATCGGGCATCCTATTCGGCAGAAATGCGCGTGCGCAAGGCTTCACGACACCAATCTTGCTCCAGCGGCGAGTTCACAACACATGATTGGCACGATGTCTTCACAACACACCATATGATTTGCTCATTGTATTCACATCACACCACATGATTGGCTCAATGTATTCACATGTCAACGTTTTGCCGAGGAAGGGGTGGGATGTGTGTAGACAACGTGTACAAACTAACCCCATGCATTTCTATGGAGGATTTTTTGAGTGCTGTGTCTGCTCATTAGAAAGTCTCTGCCTATACCCACGGCTGTGCCCTTACCAATCTCACTCTCACTCAAGCCATAGTGCTTAAATATCGGACCTTGAACAGGGAAGCTACACCAGGCGCGTAACTGAAGCGTTCCGTTCGCGTTGTGTCTGCTGCAACAATTAGCTTCCACTATAATCAATGGAAGTAGCTACACCAGACGTGATAGCGGCACGTACATTCGAAAAAAATAGACCAGTCTTCTAAAATGTTTTTTACACGTCACGAACGGAAAACTTCAGTTACGCGCCCGGTAGGGTGCATCAAAAAACACAATTCTTGAATTTTGATTTGGCTGGGTGCTAAAAGTGTTCCAATATATGTAGAAACAACACATGCAAAATATTTGTCTAGTACATTATGATTTAGGGGTGCCACCGCACATCTGTTTTTGTTGGATAAAGTGGTTAACAGTGCTCAATCTGTGTTTCTGTTTGAGGTGATCTTGATCTGTGTTGGATGTGTTATTACATATTACTATCATATCTGTGTTGGATGTGTTATTACATATTACTATCATATCTGTGTTGGATGTGTTATTACATATTACTATCATATCTGTAGTTGTTTCCCCGGCCCCTCTGCAAAGCTAATTGCATGCCCACAGCTGAACCACAAGCGCAGTTGAATAGTTAACCAATTGTGACATTAAAAAGAAACAAACTTTAGCGATCATACATGATAATAAGATGTCAACGAGCAGCGACATACAGAGTAGGCCTAGTAGTTCTACTAATCAACTTAAAAAAAATGAACTATTTATTGCACAATGAAGAAAACTGATGCTCTGAATACTTATTCAGCTGTCTCTAAAAGTTTCTCTAATTGACGCATTCAAGCGCAATTTTGATTACACCTGCTTTTAACAGGCGCAAGTTTTTCATCGCAAAACAGACATGCGCTGTTTTCATACATATGGCGGAATACCTAATCAATGCTATTAGTGTGTGTGTGTGTGTGTGTGTGTCTCTGTGTGTGTGTGTGTGTGTCTGTGTGTGTGTGTGTGTGTCTCTCTCTGTGTGTGTGTGTGTGTGTGTGTGTGTGTGTGTGTGTGTGTGTGTGTGTGTGTGTGTGTGTGTCTCTCTGTGTGTGTGTCTCTCTGTGTGTGTGTCTCTCTGTGTGTGTGTCTCTCTGTGTGTGTGTGTGTGTCTGTCTGTGTGTGTGTGTGTCTGTCTGTGTGTGTGTGTGTGTCTCTGTGTGTGTGTGTGTCTCTGTGTGTGTGTGTGTCTCTGTGTGTGTGTGTGTGTGTCTGTGTGTGTGTGTGTGTGTGTCTCTGTGTGTGTGTGTGTGTGTGTGTCTCTGTGTGTGTGTGTGTGTCTCTGTGTGTGTGTGTGTGTGTGTGTGTGTGTGTCTCTGTGTGTGTGTGTCTCTGTGTGTGTGTGTGTCTCTCTCTGTGTCTATATGTGTGTGTGTTTGTGTCTTTGTGTGTGTTTGTGTCTTTGTGTGTGTGTGTATGCGCTTTCAGACATACGTGTAAGACCGGAGGTTCTGCCGATGTTAAACGGTGGGGCCGTATATCTGAATGACATAACCGGTCCGAATTTACCCGGTGTTTATACTACTCCCCCCTTAGTATTTCCTCCGGACATTATGTAAATGTGCTGTGTCTGAACGAGGAGTAGAACATGCGGTTAAAATTCACACCTAGTGAGAGGGCGTGTTGGTGACGTTTTTTTCGTGCGTCCATGTGGTTAGATCTGACTTAAATGCCAGTGTTATGATGGAGTGGCATAGTGCTGTCCAGAAAATCTCCGACCTGGAAAGATGCAGACATTACGGAGCTACTGTCCATGAGGGCATATAACATTTTGGTAGAACACCTGAAGGGAACGTTAGAGACACGTTAGCCTACAACTGCATGGCAAGGACAAACGAATTCAGAAGACTGAATCATCATAAGCAGAAGGCGCTGAAAAGGCAGTAGCCTACAGCGACGTCGTTGACGACAATAACAGGAGTATTTCATAAATTGTTAGCCAACACGGTTTTCTGTTCATTGATAGCCTTCATGACCTGCTGAGCTCGCTGATATATGCTGAGAAAATGAAAACGAAGAAAACCCAACTTTGTTCCAAGCTCCTTACGTAAATGCGACACATGGGGAGAGGATGCTTTTGGAAAAAATAAACCATAAAAAAACGAACAACTTCACTGTTATCAATGTTAGTATTTTGTTTGTTGCTTAAAAACGTTGTATGATCTTGAAGTCTTGAGTTAACCTACTGAATTGGCTGGTAGCCTACCATAAAGTTTGTCCATGCTCTCTCTCCAACGCAAACCAGATTTGGGGTTCTATTCTGGTACATAACATTGAAAACAGATAAATGTGTTTACTATACAAATACTGTAGGCTAGGTCAATTTCAAGTGCGCACTTACGTGACTAGCCTACTTCAAGTATTAGCCTATGCACAATACATTTCTCTTCTTTAGCCTACATAATGCATAGGCTACATTTTGTAAACAAAAAGCAGCTGTGACAGGCAGCGGCCGCGATATATTCTAAGGCCATATCTCGCGATCTTGTTAACTCTACAAGCTCCCCACCCCTCACTGACAACCACACGGAGATTCTGTAATGTGCGTATGTCGCTCACACATACGTCCGTGATAAGGTCAGTATTAGGTCCGCAGGTTAGCATCATATCTGAATCATCCGAAGGGGGAGGACCTCCGTTTGACAAACCTCCTCATATACTCCGGAGGTTATATCTGAAAGCGCTTTCTGTGTGTGTGTCTTTGTGTGTGTGTGTGTGTGTGTGTGTGTGTGTCTTTGTCTTTGTGTGTCTGTCTTTGTGTGTCTGTCTCTCTGTGTGTGTGTGTGTGTCTGTCTGTGTCTATGTGTGTGTGTCTGTCTGTGTCTGTGTGTGTGTGTGTGTGTGTGTGTGTGTGTGTGTGTGTGTGTGTGTGTGTGTGTGTGTGTGTGTGAGTTGAACATGACTGCAACCAACAGCCAAACCTTTGCCGCTGCAAACCCAAGCTAATCCTTGAATAGGACGGTTACTCTTGGGTGACGGGTGGGGGAGACATATCTGGGGGGGAGATACACTGGCTAGGTTCAGAGTTCAGGTTCCATTCCCTCTCTATTTCTCCCTGGTGATGTTGCTCAGTGGAGCTGAGCAGTTAAGTTTAGTTTAGTTAAGTTAGTGTCAGCTCTTACCATTAGGCCCTGTTAGTCAGTGAGTTAGCCACTAGAGAGGGTTTGTTCTTTTAAGTTTGTCAGTATCGCCCTTTGTGTTTAACAATAAAGTCAATTAAATTGTATATGTGTGTCCGACATCCATCACTGCTGCACAGAATTCAGGGTAAGGCCACGTGAACATGTCCCATCGACCTCAATTCATTTTGTCTTTAGGACAGTGAATGGAGAATCTTGAAAGTTGAATTCTGAGAAATGCCCAAGTTGCCCAAAGGGCAAACAAACAACTTTTACTTTGATAACCCTATAGAACATGTTACTGTATAAAAGTTCACTGTACTCAACATTTCCAGGTCAACTTTTGGCAGAGGTGGAAAGTAACGAAATACATTTACTCACGTTACTGTATTGAGTAGTTTTTCTGTGTATTTTGTATTTTTTAAGTAGTTTATAAAATCGGTATTTTAAATTTTACTTGATTACTTTTTGAGTGAAGTATTGTACTTCGCTACATCAAAAAATCCCATCCCATTACTTGAAAAAAAAGTTAAGACTAACTGAAACAGAAAGGGAGAGAAAAAAATCGCGCCCTAAACCACTAGCCTAGTGATAAAGATCAGCATGTAGCCTGACAGGACATGAATCAAGCTGACGCCATGC
This sequence comes from Alosa alosa, assembly GCF_017589495.1. Lineage (NCBI taxonomy): Eukaryota > Metazoa > Chordata > Actinopteri > Clupeiformes > Clupeidae > Alosa > Alosa alosa. The sequence continues at coordinate 43,924,455 of NC_063189.1, read as the reverse complement.
AGTCTTTCTGAAAGTGATGGAGATGGATCAGGAGATGCATCAGATTAGCCTAACCTATGAAAGTGTATTTTCCGCTATTCCAATGGGTTGTCTCAGTTCGTTTTATCACCAATGATTATTATTATTATTGGAGATATTCAAGCAAACACCATGGGATTTCGTGTTTTGACGTTTGTGCTCACCTTTCTTTGGAAAGAAGTTTATTAGTTGTTTAGAACATTAGCAGTTGTTTCCCCTCATTTTGATGTCTCTCTTTTTCCTGTTTTGGCTTTTGTTTTTAGTAACTTGACTTGGCTTTCTTGGAGAAAGACATTGCACCAGCAGCACAACAATTAGCAGTCCACTACTAGCGACGCTCAACTAAATAAACAAAAGATAGACTACCTTAATCGTGCAGGCGGACTAAACCATTTAGCTCTTTAGCAAGGGAGAGTGAGAGTGACCTTAGACAGTTTTCACTATGTTTTGTATACAAAATCCAATCAGTCAAACTTTACATTTCGGCCTGACATTCATTTTTACATTTAATTTGGAAGTTAAAATATTCAGTTAAAATAAATATTTGGTGGAAATGAGTATTGAACGCTTAATTTTTTTTCCAGTAATTAGCCTAAACTTCCAGTGAGTCTATTTGAAATTTTCACCACACATATATTAACACACATATAAAAAAATCCAAACATAAAGAGTTTTGTGTATTAAAGTGAAATGACACAGGAAAAAAGTATTGAACGTGCCTACTGAAATTTCTTCAATTCTTTGTGGAAGCCTTTGTTTGTAAAGACAGCTTCAAGACATTTCCTGTATGACAAAACCTATTAGTCGCAGTATTAGGTGTGATTTTGGTCCATTGTTCTAAACAGATTCCAGGGGTCCCTCTTGTGAATCCTAATCTTTAGTTCCAGATTACTTCCAGAACTGTTTAATTGAATTGAATTGAATTGAATTGAATTGAATTGGCTGCCTTCAAGTCTTTCCCCCCCAGTTCGACACCCTTTAATCTGCTGAACCTTCTGCTCGTTTCCAGCAACTGGAACTCAACTCAACATTGGCCTACCTGCCTCAGCTGCCTGTGAGGGGCTTTTCAGTTGTGCTGGATTACTGTTCACTGCAAAGCGACCCAAGGATGAGTGCAACTAACTTTGAAAATCAACTACTGCTCAAACTTAAAGGAGAACTCCGGTGATTTTTCACATAGATCTCCATTTCTCAACATCCTTATCAGGCAAGTACCTCCACTCGGTGGCCATATTGCAACACTTTTTGGGCACTACCCACACAGAAATGCGTGTGGGTAAGGCTTCACGACACCAATCTTGCTCCGTTGTTGAGATCACAACAGATGATTGGCACAATGTCTTCACAGCACACCATATGATTGGCTCAATGTATTTTACAACACACCACATGATTGGCTCAATGTATTCACATGTCAATGTTTTGCCGCGGAAGGGTTGTGATATGTGTAGACAACTGGCATATTGGCGTTACAAACTAACCCCATGCATTACTATGGAGGATTTTTTGAGTGCTGTATCTCCTCATTAGAAAGTCTCTGGTAAAACTGGTTGTTCTGGTACCCCCCCCCAAAAAAAAGTAACTAAGTAACTTTTACTTTAAAGTACATTTTAAATGAACTACTTTTTACTTTTACTTGAGTACATTTTCAGATCGGTATTTTAACTTGTACTTGAGTAATATTTCATCAAGGTATTGGTACTTTTACTTGAGTACAATATTTTCATACTTTTTCCACCTCTGACTTTTGGCAATTAGACTAAAAATTGCACATTTTTCGAAATTTCGCCAAAGTTCATGTGTTAGGTGGCACCCCTAAATCTCAATGGAATTACTCAAAACTGTGCAAGTCATTTTTATGTTAATTGGAACAAAATGCAATGCCAGCCAAATTGATATTTTGAAATTAAAATTTCCCATTCAAATTTGATGCACCCTAGCGCCCGGTGTAGCTTCCCTGATAGGATGGCCCTTCAATTCAATGGAACTTTCTGCAGCATTCTGAGGGTCCATTAGCCTGGCTAACGTCATACCCTCATCTCAAATGAGACGGGGTCTGGGAACTAGGCATTCATTTTCTCGTATTTGAAACGTGGTTTACGAATGCCCAGAGCCGTTTATTGGGCGCTACGAATGTCTATCAAATGCGTCTGTACGTGGCTCATAACGCTACGGTGTGTCGTCATCGTCTTACTGCCCTCCCTCCGTTCTGTGATTGGTCCCCTAACGGAGGCGAAAATTTGCTCCATGGTATCCAGGCTGCCTAGCAGCGTGAATTAAATCGCCCGCGCAAGGCAGCATGGGAAAACCCAGGCTAAGGGTCCATAAAATAAGACAGCAATAACTTTGGAATTTAAGCTCATGCAACCGCTACATTCTTGAATTTCCCCTTGAGGATCAATAAAGTATCTATCTATCATTTCAGTGATGAAATCTAAGCAAGTGAGATTAGAATCATGATAAAGAGCACAACCATTTTCTCCCTAGAAAGTACCTGCAAGATGGCCACAATGACTCCAAAAAGACCGATGGCACTGCCGAAGATTTCCACAATGAGGATTTTGACAAAGAGACTGCCATTCTGAGCATCTGCCAAGGCAGCCCCGCTTCCAACGATGCCAACACAGATGCCACAGAAGAGGTTTGAGAAACCGACAGTAAGACCAGCACCAAACATTGAGTAACCTGTTAAAAAATACACAGCATTATCATCAGTTAAGGCTGCACATTTCTTTTCAAAAGCATCTTCCTTTCTCCAACCAGGTACATTTCTCTACCTGCTTGGTAGTTCCTTGCTCCAATGGTCTCTGGTGTGGTGCCACTGAAGTTCTGCAAAGAGAAGAATGTAGAAATAGCTCCAGACATAACATGGACTTCACCTCATTGTTTTTCATCAAATGAGACAAAATTGTTGATCAATTGTAAGTAAGTAAGCATTTTATTTATATAGTACATTTTCTAGCACATTTTCAAATAATGTATTAAAATGTGAATAAATAAAGTACACAATAAAGTATTCATAATTTACTTTATTTATTTACTATATTTTTAAGAAACTTTTGGTTGTGCCACTTGACATTTTTTTGGGTGGTGAAATTGCAAATACAGTCTAAAATGTATTAAAACGCCTGTAATGTTGCCCAGCCACTTGTTTAACCACAGTCTCCCAACTTCTTAAAAAGATTAGTCACTGAGCTGTTTACATCTGTATGTACTGTATTAGGGAAGCAGCCAACATTACAGGTTGTTTTAAGACACAAGGAAAAGCACCACAAAACTCCACATACTCACAACTCCAAGCACTATGGAGTTCAAAACTGAGTAAGAAACTTTGCAAGTTGATTTAGGAACAGATCTCTTCATAAAACTCACCTCTGCCATGTTGCTAATGACAATAGCCATAATAATTCCATAAATGGCAACAGCTTCACAGAAAATGATGCTGTGGAAAATTATTACAAGTTATTCACAAGTTTCAACATTAGCACAAAACTTACAATAAAACGCCAAGAAATAGTAGAGTTAAAGGGGAAATCAAAAGACAAAATAGAGTGATCATACCTGACAAGATTCTTGGTTTTTATTCTAGGGGCCTTAACACCACCACCAATGATGCTGGATCCAGTAATGTAAATGCCCCTGCAAGAACATGTATAATTAAGTCACAAAATGTTTTGCAGACACATTTTCAAACATTACTATTTGAAGTGGTCCTTGTGTTCCTCATAGGGTGAAAGGTGATTACTCGGGCTAGCCAAAAATGTAAAGCCCAATGCATATGTTCGCACTACTGTGTCAGGTTTTCTCAGACCAAAAGCTGTTGATTACTCATTGTCATGGTCTGGGTGTCAGTGAGTAACTTAGGAGTTGATATGGTCATGACACTTTGCATTTAATAACGATGATGTCACAATACAGCAGTTCTGCAATACTCAATACATTGCAAAAGATTAATCTACAATATGTCATGATGTCAATGTGAATGGAGGAAGAGGAAAAAGGAAAAAATATGAAATTATGTATTTCTCAATGCATTTCACAACCGAATTGAAACACTGTACAATATGCAGAGTTCTAGCTTAGTCTAAGTGCCGCTTAGAAAAATAAAAATAACTGGACAGGATTACTCTCATTCACTTGATAAGCGCCCCCTCACATGAAAGTGACTAGTAATGACTGGTAAGTTAAAGAGGCGGATGAGTTCGTTTAGTAATATGAATTGTAGAATTTAATATATCTCAGTAAAAATATCAACACTTGGGGGCCAGCGTGTTGATAGTGCATTTCAAAAAGAAGGTATACAAAATATTGCCGTATCAATATTTGGTCACACCTCTAGTTTTGTCACATGATTTCGGCCATAAGTAGAGGAAAGCCAAACCATAAACAAAATTAAGCATTGATGCAATCATGCATACTATAAAATCATTAAACACATTTCAAAGACTTGACTAAAACTTAAAAGGTGACGTCAGCGATTGCGCATGACGTCGCATTTATTTATGTTTACGTTTTAGGGCTGGGACAACGCGTCGACGTAATCGATGACGTCGACGCAAAATATGAGCGTCGATTCATCAAGCATAACGTGTGCTGCTAAATATTTTTAATTTTACACCTTCAGTGTTTTCGCCACGAAATCAAAACCGGCCACCACACATTGATGTTCTATGTTGTAGGCCTACAATTTAAATAAAGATAAGATAAAATAATTTCATTGAGCTTCACTTTTTACTCACACAGACTTTCCTCGCCCGCTCTCTCTCTCTCGTAACGAGCCCGCTGCTCCTCCTCTGCATGTGCATTTAACAAAATATTCACGATTGTTGAAGGATTGTTGTTGCCACATAGAAGCACTGCATAGAACACAGTGGGCTAAATTGCTATTAAATCCGCTTAGCATCATGACCATGCTGCGCAAATTTGTTCAAAACTGCTGCATTAAAGTTAAAGTAAACTCTGCTAAGGTCTTATCACAACTTAGTTTAGTCTCCTCAATGTACTAAGTTAAGTTACAGTATGCAACCAAGCAGTATCTCAAAGCTAACGTTAGAATACTGTTTGGATGTCAAGTTTAGCATGCTTACTTGCAGCTGCTTGTATTTGTTACTCATGCAGGGCTCATTTTATTGACTCTGAATGTTTGCAAAATCCCGATGTAATTGGAAAAGTGCTTGTCCAAAGGAGAAGTACGAACCGTTATTTGAACTAACTACGTTATGAATTGCATCCACACATCAGCAGCCTTTTAACTGTGTTAATGTTAATTGCAAGGATTCCCACACAAACATCTTAAAATGACAGCCACTCAATTAGACATACACTACTGAACTTTATTGAATGCTACCTCTGACTAAGAATGCATTACTTTGCACTTGTAGGCTATACTGTAGTCTTTTATTTTGGAATCTTAAGAGCAATACACATACATCTGGTGGGTCTCATCACCAAGGGCGACGAGACTCAATACAGGTTGGAGGTCGACCATCTGACCACGTGGTGCAGGGACAACAACCTCCTGCTGAACGTCAGCAAGACCAAAGAGATTGTTGTTGACTTCCGGAGAGGTCACACCCAACACCTGCCACTGACCATCGACGGTGCTGTGGTGGAGAGAGAGCGAGCAGCACCAAATTCCTGGGGTGCACATCAGCGAAGACCTCTCCTGGACCACCAACACTGCATCACTGGCTTAAGAGAGCTCAGCGCCGCCTGTACTTCCCGCGGAAACTCAGGCGAGCAAGTGCTCCACCAGCCATCATGACCACATTCTACCGAGGCACCATTGAGAGCATCCTCTCCAGCTGTATCGCTGTGTGGGGCTGAAGCTGCACTGAATACAACAGGAAAGCCCTGCAGCGCATAGTGAACACAGCTGGAAGGATCATTGGTGCTTCACTCCCCTCCCTGAAGGACATTTACACCACCCACCTCACCCAGAAGGCGACCAAAATTGTGAGTGATGCAAGTCACCCCGCTCACAATCTGTTTGATCTACTGCCCTCTGGGAAGAGGTACAGAAGCCTGCGCCCAAGACTACCAGACTCACCAACAGCTTCATACACCAAGCTGTAAGGATGCTGAACTCTCTCCCTCCTCTCCCCCTCCACCCTCAGCTACATAACATCCTGGACATTGGACCCACAATGGCCACCTGCACTACTCCACTTGCACACTTGAACACTTGCACACTTGTACACTTTACAACTTGGTGTTGTTGTCCTGAAAACACAACACTTCTGCTGCTCTTACATAACTTGCACCACTATGCCACTTTCTTCATTACTCAGGTCAAACAGAACTACCCAAGCCTCTTATTGGCCTGACTTTGCACTAGTTTTTTTATTGACTGTCTATGCACAATTTCAACAAAATTTTGCTGCTCTTATTTTTTCATTATTATATGTGCCCTCTTATTTACTTATTTACTTACTTTTTTGTTTACTTGAATGTTATGTTTGTCTGTGGACTTAAAATTGGTAAAATATGTCTTGTCTTCACCGTGGGATAGTGAGAAACGTAATTTCGATCTCTTTGTATGTCTGGAACATGTGAAGAAATTGACAATAAAGCTGACTTTGACTTTGACTTTGACATACAGTATATTGCAATGTTAAAGAATTCATGTTTTTTCATTCAGATATGTAAATAAACATGTATAAGTTGCTATTAGTGAATTAATGGGGAGATAATCAATAATCGAATCGAAATCGAATCGGACTGAAAAAATGAATCGTTAGATTAATCGATGCATCGAAAAAATAATCGCTAGATTAATCGTTTTGAAAAATAATCGTTTATCCCAGCCCTATTATGTTTATATTTCAATTTCTTAGCAGACAATTTTGTTCAAAACAACATATATTTTATTTTAACCAAGGACCAAACAAAATACACCAGAGAGGTAGCTCACCCCTAGTATTCCCAGAGAAACTCCACACAGTGTTTCGTTTCGTTTTTCTTTGGGGGACAGGCTACCAAAAAAATGTTTGTTTTTGGAGCCTGTGCTGCCTACAGCGACCGTTTATTTTATTTTTTTAAAGAGTACTCATGAGGTGGGCAGCTCATTGTGAGAGCAGATCGTAAGATGTTTGCTGAATGTTACAAAATGTTATGGGCTTGAAATTGCACACGATCACTGACTGCACCTTTAATGTTGCAATAATGCACTTTTAAAAAAGCTGTACACTATGTTCATTTCCCATAACAGAGCCAGTATTGTACAAAAAAGATGTTTAGAGAACAGCTTGAGAACTGTGTGGACTGTGGAGTAGTTTGGATAAACTGACAAAATGTATATTGGATTGAAATTGCAAGCAGTGGCAACCCAGATTGCAAAAGGCGGACGGGACCACAAATGCCACGATATTTTGCCACTTGTGGTCCAAACTCTTTTTCATTTATTCAGTTATACTTCCACCTATTATTTTAATAACATTTCATGTATTTTCTTAATATTCACAACAAGTTAAATTAAAAGTGATGGTGGTCCAACAGTGTACCAGATGTCCACCAGTGGTCAAATATCTGCAAAAAATTTTGATATCTGGGAATAAGCCGTAGCAGTGCCTGTGACATTGTCAAAACTGAATATAAAAAGAGAGACCAATGATTTTTCATTATTTCCACATTTCAGGTTCACCAGGAACTTATTGCTTCCCTAAAAATATTTTAGAAAAGGGAAGTGGGATATTCTTACCAGGCTGCCCCAACGACAGAGAGAGATATGGCCAAGCCAATCCCAAGGCTTGCCCACATAAACGGAGAGGTTTCGGTCAAAAACCTACAAAGAGACAAAATGAGGCCAAATATTTTAGTTCTATAAGAAATTGCCCTGAGCATGAGATAAACGAACACAATTTAGATGTCACAGTTTAGGAATTCCACTATAACGTTCTACTATGCAACTTATACAAGCTACTAAAAACTTACCATGCAACATCAAAGCGAAATCCCAGGTCAAATATTGTGTAACATATTCCTGAGGGGGGAAACAAACATACACGTTTACAAAGCTGGCCAGAAATAAAGGAGCAGAACATTTTTTCAGGTTGAATGTTTCGCCTTCCACAAATAGCTGCTAGCAAGTATGTGGCAAGAAAATGACAACGTTTTGTTGAGGGTGTGTGTGGAAGTTCACCGGACCATGGGAACCTATGGTCTAGCGGTACATTTTAATAAACAAGCTATCGATAGCTAACTGTCCGTATGTAGTTAAAGTAAGTGGTCATCCATATGCCAAATCCGTGTTTCACAATTTGTTTTGCGTTGATAAAGCTCGACCTCATCTGATAGCATTTTACAAAACAGTTAGCAACAATGGCCAATTACACCGATAGACATCAAAAGAAACACAATTCATGTCAAGCTATTAATTACCTTGGTAAATAATCTAAATGTTGACTGTAGTCATTCGTTACGAGACATCTCTAACGTTAGCTATCTCGTTAGCTAGCTAGCTAACGCTCTAAGCTAACTGTGTACAGGTTAGCAAGGTGGCTTCATACCTAACATCTTTCCATTTGGTTAGCTAACGCTCTCACGATAAAACAGCTGCATTGTAGGTGATTTTTGGTCTACAAGATTACATCGAGCTACGTACCATTTTCACCGGGAAATGTGTTTGGTAAGAAAACGTCCGACTGCTAATGACAAACGTTTACTTACCTACGATGAGAATTGTACTCCAGAAGGCCAAAGTGACCCCGGTGTAGAGAATAGCGTGTCCGTTCATAATGCAGTCCAATAAAAGCGCCACTTTCGCTGACTTATTATATACAAGATCGTATGTACAATCTAATTATTCTACAAATACTAGCTAATGAATAAAGGGTAGAAGGATATCGATCCTTCAGTCTTGTGAATGGGAAGAGCGAAGGATGAAAATCCTATACCCATCAAGAGAGAGGGGAAGTCATCAGCTGATCATGTGATGTACTTACTTGTGCATGTGACTGTCAAATAATACGTAATTCTACTTCCTCATTGCAGAGGTAGTGTTGCGCTAAAGATCGAGCACTATTAGAGGGAGAGCAGATAGCTAAGAAACGTTCAGAAAAAGTCCTGTTGGCAAATTTGAGGGAAAAGTCTGTAAAGGGTCTATTTCATACAATTTGAGGGTGCTGAATTCAAATATTTTGTTTCCCAAACTCAATTTTTAGTTTTAAGCTTGCTAATTAGCATAATTCACATACTTTTTGGTTTTGCCATCAGATATCATAGGAATTGCAAAAAATGAGGCACTAATATACTCTTTATGTATCAGATATGTTGTAGGACAGGACAGGAGTTACCCCAATGACCCTCAAGTAGCAAATGAAAATAAGCTAAAATTAAAATATAAATTGAAATAATAACTAAAATTCAGTATGACGTTTAGAAGCAAAATAGATTCCTTGATAATAAATTGATAGAATAGTAGGTGACTGCTCATTTTTCTGTAGAAAGTATTTTGTCACTAACTATTATGAACAGTTGTCAGTCTTTACAGAGGATTTACACTGTATTTTTCTTTTACTGTAAAGGCGACTGTGCTTGCCTAGTTAAAACATCACTGGTGCTCTTTCCTATCATTCAAATTCCAGCCATGCAAAAAAATGGAAGAGTGTGCCTATTTGAGGGTTGCTGAAGAGTGCTATGGAGATTGCATTATTTGCAACAAATTTAGACAAGATATCCTTTATAGTGCAACAAAAAGAAACATTCTCCAGTGCATCATTACGGCATATAATGCTGAAAGGGAAGTGGACCTAATCCTCAGCTATGAACTGATTAATGTCCCTGTACTGTAGCTATTGCAGATAGCGATGGTTATTTGTGAAGTGGAAATAAGTCTATCCTCACTCAAGTGCTGTCTAGCAATGTGGAATGTCCAGTAGTGATCACTGGAAAAACTGCTCATTCAACACTGGTAATAGATGCTCAAGATCTACAGTAGTTACTGTATGTCTTTAGGACACCCATCTGACTGCAGCACATTTAAGAAGTATGCAGGAAAGTTTGTAAGAAACTTTTGTATTGTTATTTGGTATTTGTTATGTGGTAGCAAATGATGTTGACTATCAAAGAAATAAACCTAATGTAGGAATGCACACAGATATTGCAACAGATACGCTCAGGCCAATCCAAACTTTTCTCATCTGTTGTTCCTCGTTGGTGGAACACACTGCCAATTCCTACAAGGGCAGGATCATCCCTCTCCATTTTCAAAAATCTCCCGAAGACCCAGCTCTTTAGAGAACATTTCCTCTCATAGCACCACTTACAACGAATCTTGCTGATGCTAGCACTTACCATCTTGAACTGACACTCAACTGTTTAAAAACAGCACACTGATGCACTTATTCTTACTGTACTCTACCGTTTTAAAATTGTCCCAAAATTGTTAAGAGAATTGCTTTAAAACTTCACTGTTACCTAACTATGTTGTTAGTCGCTTTGGTTAAAAATGTGTCAGCCAAATGTAATGTAATAAAGGTGTAGGCCTATCTGATTAAGACCCAAAGAGTGGTTGAAACATACTTATTAAATTACACTGGGAGCAAAGAAGACTATCTTCACTTTTTGCAACTGTCAAAGAGATCCCATAAACACAGGAAGGCCTAGGGTAGCCTACATCAGATGGCCTAAAGATTAGGCTCTTCTGCATAGCATTAAGGGATTTGCATGCAGTAATTTGAACACTGACCTTGATCTAGCCTACTTTGGCTATTTAAAGGTAATTTATTGCCAAAACATCACACAATATAAATGAGCTATAACAAACAATAAAGGACTTAATCACACACAATTAAGTAGGAAGTTTAGAAGTTTGAAGAATTGACCAAAAGTGCACCAAATTCAACACAAATGATTTGGATATCGTTTCAGTATCGAGTATCAAGATATTTATGGCAGGTATTGTATCGAAGTCATAATTTTGGTATTGTGATAACACTATGCCAGAGCCACTCTGTTTTCTAGATGTCGTGGATCGGAGGCTCTACCACCAACAAGTGATGCTGCTCAATGGCACATTAGAAGAGCACATTATCAAGCTCTAGTATGGAGGCAAGCACACATACCAAATCCAGTGTTACTAGAAGTAAAATGTTTTTTACTTGTCGGTTGTTGCTGACAGTAGATGCAGTTCTGCATTCGGCTTATTCCCGCTATCTACGTTCATATGTACTGTAGGATATATTCTGAGTTGAAGGTTATCTGTGCAGTTTGTTATTGTGATGAAATGCATGAAACACCACAAGTGACTCCCTATGTTAGCAATAAAAATATGGTTGTGTTTTTATTAGAATTTTCGAGTTTATTACATGTTAACTGTAATCATGTTCCCATTAAATACATTAATAAACTACAGTATGGCTTCTTTAATCATGTATTTACAAACATGTATTTAGAGAACATTTTTATTTGGTTTTAGTGATTACTTTTGAAATCAACCCAATTTAGGGGAAAATAAGCTAAAATAATCGCCATTTTATGTTAAAATGCTGATTATGTGGCTTAGAACTCAGAATTGAGTTTGGTAAACAAAATATTCAGAATCAGCACCCTCGAATTAGATAAGAAGGGTGGTTTACCAACTTTTCCTCAAATTTGCCGTCAGAAGTTCTCTTCTGTGAAGCTGCTCTCCCTCTATATGCGTCTTTTTGTGTCTTGAAATGTAAATTGCCATATGAAAATGGCGTGGGTCTACACTAAGAGATTCAGGCATTTGTTTTTCACAAAAATAGCACACTATCACATTTTAATGATCCAATATGCAGGTTTAGGTCTTATTCCATTCCAATTAAAACTATAAGAAACTGTGAGAAAAAGTGTGAGATGAGATGATGATTGAAAAAGGGCTACGCAACTAATAGTCCAGTTCTGCAAAGGCTTTTAGGCCATAGCAGACAATGGATGTAAGTGACTAATTTTACAAAAATGCCACATGAGGTCGCTGTTTCACTGGGTAGGGGCAGGTGCAACACCGAATTCTGGAGAAAATCTGTGACATTCTCTAGTTTGTGCAGTAGAAACCTGTTGGATTGAGTTTAATTGAATTATTGATGCAAACATCTTATCATTACACAAGCGAAGGAAGGTGAATATAGTGTGGAGTTTATTTTAAAATGCTGGTTATTCACATTATTAAAGCTAAGTTGCAGACAGTGCACTATTTCATGAATATGTTAACACATAATTTCTGTTGCAGCTCTCTGAAGAAAAGAGGTTTGCAAGTTTGTTTTCCAGCTGCGTTAAGTGTAAATGGATGCAGCAATCCTGATAGGCTAAACAAGGACATGGAGTTCACGTGAACTGGAAGCCAACACAATATGGCCAAAGGCTACAATCAAGATGCACTGTCAAGATGCTCAAGGCAGGGCTAACCAAACAAGACATGCTTAATGACAGATGTACGAACCATCATATGACAGTATTTTAATACAAGTTCTGGATCCTAATACGTTCTCAATCTAAAACTATTTTCATTGCACCAGGCTGATCTGCGTGATGACCTGGAAAGTAACCCTGAGTGGATAGATAGATAGATAGATAGATAGATTACTTTATTCATCCCCAGAGGGAAATTATGGTGTTACAGCAGCATTAAATAATATAAACATATATCACACATAAACATACATACAAGTTAAAAAATAAATACAATTGGATATAGTCTCTGTTAAAGAGGTTGTTAACTCGGCATAAGATATTCTCTCACGGCACAAAGGGGAGTTGTTGTAAATAGTTATGGCAGTGGGCAGGAATGATTTTCTATAACGCTCCTTGCTACAGCGCAGTTGGAGCAACCTTCAGCTGAAAACACTCTGTTGTTTGACCAGTAGTTCATTCAGTGGATGTGAGGTGTTGTCCATAATGTTAAGGAGCTTTTGCAACATCCTTCTCTCAACAACTAACTCTAGGGGTTCAAGTGTACTTCCAATTACAGAGCCAGCTCTTTTAATCAACTTGTTGAGTTTTTTGGTGTCATTTGCCCTGATACTGGTGCCCCAGCAGATGGCTGCAAAGAAAAATGGTACTAACAGCAGACTGGTAAAACATGTTCATGGCAGATGGATGGATGGATGGCAGACTAGGCCTACAGAAAAGGGCAAAACAGCACATGCGTCATCAACAAAAAACAAATTCTTCAGGTTAGTGTTTGGCAATGTTTATTCCTAAAAGTCCTTACACTTTGTGTTTTTAACAATTTCGACAATAAACTGTAAGCATGCACTCACATTACACTGATGTCACTTCCTAATAGTGTAGGCCTATCAATAAAAATGACTGCTAGTGGATTAACATGATAAAGAGTGTAAAGATGAAGGACCTTGTCTCTCTGACAATCAAGAGCTTCAGTAAGTTCAATATAGGCTACAATACCAACAAGTTTTTGCTTTGTGGTGTACACTCATCACACTAAAATGGGGTCAACCTCACCTCCAAAACCACCCACCCCAGGGTTTCCCCCCTTGAACAACAATCCTTGTCTGATTGCTTTTACTAAGAAAGTGAGGGATGATGTGGATGCTCTTTGAGGAGAGGATGAGATCAGTACAATCAAATGTGACTGAGAGCCAGGCTATTCAATGGTTGCGCAACAATGATAACCTGGTCATTAAAAAAGCTGAGAGGGGTTGAGCCGTGGTGGTTAAAACACTGTACAGCAGAGGCACTGAGACAACTTAACAACTTGCATTAATATTAATTGAAAAGACATGCAGAGATGAATGAACTGAGTGAATTAACTGACAACGCCGCAAGTTTTCATACATAGGAAGATGGTTGGTTGAAGATGGTTTACCTTGTTTCATACAGTATGTGTTGGTCATGCATTGCATTGAAATACTACATTATTATCTGTGGATAGGCCATTGTTATATTCTTTGTGTACACACTATAATTTTTTGTACAATGAATATTCCCATCAGTTCAGCTTGCCAGAAGCATCTGTGATGGATGGATGGAAGGATGTGTAATGTATTTTCATACGTATATTTGTTCTGTTTTTTTTTTCATGTTGTAGCTGATAGTTCGATGTGTTCCAGGCATCCCTATAGGATATGCCATATGGAACACTTCTGGCATCTGTCCCCTACTGACCATTCAAAATAAGAGGAGAAAGCCAGTCCTGAAGATAGCTAGAGAGACATGTGTGAAAATGTGATGCTGTGGCAGGATCCATTTCCAGGTAATCCAGGGTGTATGGTCTACTACAGAAATGCTGCTGTATTTAGCTAGGCCTAGTTCAAGTTAAGTCAAGTCAAGTTAATTCAACAATCTTTCAACATAGCACAATTCAGGTCATATCCAGAGGTATTATTTTGTACACGTAATATTAATATTAACAAAATTACCGGTAATATGGACATTTTTACAAACAAAATTCTTGCATGTCACACAATTTCTGAAACCTGTCACTCAAACCCCATACACCAAATCTGCGGAACCATAAACTAATTCTCAGCACTTACAAATATAACAGTTAGGAACTTGATTTCCCTTTTCAAACGCAACTTATCAAAATGCCACACATTCACCAGTGCCTCACACACACAATTACTAAACACCAACTAATAAATGCAATTACCGGTTGTGATCCTTATTTATTGCCCCCAACTTTATTTTGCCCCTTAATGTCTGCCCCTCGCCTGGCCCAGCTTACTTTCCCCATCATCTATAGACTATCTATTCACAATCCTTCCCCATGTATAGACTTACAAGATATGGGTGCATACAGATCATATATTAAGAGCCCTATAAGAGTAGTACTTACTGATCATTTATCTGCGTGGTGTTGGCTACACTCTCAAATGCATAACATAAACAGGACAAAGAAGAAAATATTTTTATTTTTATATTCCAACAGATCACATCACTGGATGGAACCATCATAGGACACATATCCACTTTTGGAAGTAAACTAGAATATGATCTGCAGTTTCCACTGGACATGGATGTCAGGCTGAAGGCGGTCATACTGGGAACCTGTGTTTTCATTGTAAATAATATTTATGATGTTTCATTGTAAATAATATTTATAATATCCCTTTAAGTAAACACAATTAAATCTTTAAGGTGTTACATGAATGTGTTTCAAAAATTCATTTAACCAAATAAAATCCTTTACTTTGCAGGACACGATACTTTTTGGAAGATTAAAAACTGGCATGGTGAGTATATTCAGCAGAAAGATGGAAACTTAGAGAAATGTGAGAGATATGTTTTCCATCAGAATTCAAGATGATTAAATGCAGCATCTATAATCTGTGCAAATTCAACTCTTGTTTTGCAGATCTGATAAAATCTTGAGAAATATGTTGCATATCATGACTGATTGTTTCCTTATTTGGCACCAGCCGGATCTCCTCCTTAACCCAAAATATTTCAAGATGATAAGGTTCTGATGTTATTTTAAATGTAAGATATGTTAAAGACTGTTCATTGTACTAACAATTGTAAAATGATTATTGCAAGGTTTTGAGAGAATTATTAAATAAACAACTCACATATGTACCGTTGCAAGCTCTCATGCATTTTTTAATACAGTGGTTCATACATAATTGCTAAAACACATTTTTTGAAGCCTTCCACTCTTTTATCAAAACTGTAAATACAAAACTCCAATCTAAAATTCTATTCTCTATTCACAAAAGCTCTGGCACAGTTTTACCTGTGCTCAAAACCAAGCAATGCCTTCAGAACATTCAAAGAGCAGTCAAAATGAAAACACTACTGAGAAGTCATATTACACATTCAAAAAATGGAAAACACAGTGTTGCATATATCTCTTGAAGGAATGCACAACACCATAGATACATTTTGCATCTCCAAAAAAAAGATATAAATATAGCCGCAAGCGGCCATGACAGGCCTGCGCATGTGTGGCTCTGCGACCAGTGCCATTTCGGAAACCAACAATGCACTCACGTGTGGTGTGAATGTCATTGCACATATCTGATGTATGTGCAATTTGTTTTTGCAAGTTTTATACATTGGAAACACTTACTCACTTCCTGTTGGGTGTGACATTTTACACTGTGATGATGATACTCACTAGGTGGCACTTCACCAAATATGTAGGCTGCAATGATGTGCCTCTTTGTGTCAGTTGTTTTTTGACTAGTGACATCAATTAGAACGTTTTTTTGTGTCAGCCTGTGTATCTGTGTATGTATCTGTGTGTGTGTGTGTGTGTGTGTGTGTGTGTGTGTGTGTGTGTGTTCCAGGACACTAGTCAAGTCAAGTCATTTTTATTTATAAAGCGCATTTAACATGTACATAGTACAATCCAAAGCGCTCCACACAAAAGACATTGACACATAAAGACAAACAATGCTGGACGGAGCAGCGTAGTTGCCAGCATACCCGTGGCATCAAGACATAAACAAACAATTTACAAAATAACAAAAGAAACAAAACAGGTGCCAGACAGAGCGGCATAATCGCCAGCGTACCTGTGACATCACACCAAGACATACACAAATAAACAGACAGACAAATAGACAGAGACAGTAAAGCAAGCCTGTCTTTACAAAGACAGTAGGCTTACAGAACAAGACCAGACATAAAATAAACAGACTCAGCGCTCATGCAGACAAAGATAAAGACAAACAAAAACACTCAATAAGTCCACAGGCAGGTGATAGTGCTTCGCCAGCAGTTTAGTCCACAGGTCCCCTTTCGGCCCCGGTGAGTAGATCAGCCAGCAGATGAGGGGGCGGTGGCCGTGGCGGTGGGCGGCTCTCTCTTCTCTCCGGCATGGTGATTAAAAAGTCGCTTGCAAGATATTCCCGTACGTTGCTCCTGGACAGTCCAGTGGCGGAACGTTGGCCTGCAGCTAGATGGCAGAGGTGTGAAAGTTGGCAGGCGGTGGCAGGCGGTGAGTTAAGTTCCCTTGGCAGACTATGTAAAAGTTCATACCAGCAACTTCTTCAAGGTGAAATCCTAGTAAGACTAGTAAGTTGACGTGCACCTAAACTGAATTAATCTAATGAATTTAAAATCAATAACCAAAATGAATGGAAAAACTCCTTCTATTGCCAGTTGGTGGCGCTATACCACACACATTAATTAGGCATGTGAATATTATCATAATACTAATATCCGATATTTTTGTGTTGTCAATGTCAAGCACACTTCCTGTTTGGTCAGCTGGTGGCGCTAGACCAGGTTGACAGTTTGGACATATGGATATCATCAGATTTATATTAACTAATATTTTTTTAATAAATTCCAAATTCTATTCTGACTTTGGCCAGCTGGTGGCGCTACGAGTATTGGGTGTTTGGATGTTATACACACCTAATCTGATTAATCTGATTGTGATATCCAACAGAATTGAAAAAACACATTCCTATTGATGTGATTCCTATTTCCCTATTGACTGACAATGGGTTACCGTCAAAAACATAGCCTGGAACACTTGTTCGAATTACTGAATAAAAAAACATTTATCGAGCAGAGGAGTTGCTTACATCTTGTGACAGTGCGTCTTTAGCTGTGCTTTATATTTGCCTCTCCGTCATTACCAATTTGCAAATGATGGGGGATAACTGTATTTTGTAATATCTTTATTCTAATTCTAAGTTTCCCATTGTAATCGTGTAATTTGTAATGTTTTGCAATTGCAGGGATGTGCACTGGTGCACGTTCGTGGATAAAAGAAGCATAACATATAAACAACTCACCATGGACTTCTGACCAGGTTTCTCTTGGTCAGTAGCCTAATGTGTTTTAGGTAATGTACGATAGCGATTTTTAGACAACGCGCTAGACCCCTCCTTAGGTTGTTAATTGTCACACCTGTTGGCGCGTTGCTCAAAAAAAGAGACATGCAAGAAAATAATTTAACGTTGCGCTGGGATGATAATCCGTTTTCTGCCATGCACCAGGTCGGAAAAATAGGGCCCAAAGACTGTTAAGATGAAGGACTAACAAGGACCAACAAGTTCAATATAGACCACTATACCACAAGCTTTTTGTTGTGCGGTGCTGTACACTCATCACACCAAAATGGGGTCAACCTCACCTCTCTAACCACCCACCCAAGCCCAAAAGAGTGCAAATAAGCACAGTGGGCCTTCTGGATATGGCCATGCATGCTGTGGTGGCTAAACAAATAGCACAGATATACTGAAACTGGCACAGCTGTAAACAAAAGGTGCCACACTAATGTAGTTGATGGTGAATATAGCATTCACTATGCTGATCATACAAAGAATTGAAAATGAGAACATGAGTGAACAGACCGCAACAAAATGCCACAGTATGTGACTGGAAACAGTTGAATGTTTATAAGAAATTATACAGTACATATTTCACCGAGATGCTGATCAGTATATCAGGTATCTGAGGATTGTCTATCAGTGCTGTCAAAGGGCCTGTCTTTTGCCCCTGCTTAACACAGATTGTTATGTTGGATACTAACGTCAGATGATTCTTCAGCGTAACCCTATGGGATGAATATGCGAATATGAGTTGAAAAAACATATCTGGTCAGAATGGATGTCTACAAACACTGGTCATGAAGAGGGTGAGGAATATTGGCCAATGCCTTAATTGATTAAAATGCAGAAATGCAAAAGAAATTAATTTCTTGTCTGAATATGAGTATAGTGGATCAAATGTTGGCCATCTAATGTTAACTTTTACCATTGAGGCCCAACACATCTAGTCTCCTTTTATTCCCATGCTCATGTGAAGGTTGTGGTCCTCACTATGTTTGAGTTGTGGTTTATTGTATCGCTGGTTAATGTAACCAACATTTGGCCTACTACACTATTCCACATTCCCAGATGACCCTGTTAGGACATTTGAATTTGCTCTGCAGGTCCGTCTAAAAAGGATCCCTTTGACACTTTGAAAAACAGCAGTTCAGATATAGTGTGTCTTGCTGCAGCTGGAACAATAGCAGAAGATCCCAGGATGGCAATGGCAAGCCTTGAGATACTTTCTGAGGGCTACACCAAAGCAGAACCCTTAATCCAGGTGACTGCAACTTTGCTATTTCATCATCATTTAATTCAATATGAATCAGCAGCAACTTATGCTTTCAGTTTTATTATTATCTTGAGCTTTTAATGGGTGAAACATAGTATAGCAAATGTGGATGTGCCACATTTTTAAGGTGTGCTTTTTATCAGGCAGCTTGTTTTGGTATCATCTTTTAATTCATCAATGGTGTAGTACGGTCATGTGAAGGACAGATAGACTGTGTCGTCCTCACCAGCCACCCCAGGAGTGCTTTATGCAGCTCTGTGTTCCGTATGTTAAAATTAAACTAAACTTTGCACATCTAGGCATTACCATTTATTTTTTTTCCATTCAACAAAGGGTATTCATAAAACATTGGCAAAACAATTGTAAGAGCTTGGGCCTCAATACAGGTCCTTAACTGCTTAGTAAATAAACATTGCATATAGGCCTATGAACTTTCTTTACAAGAGCTCTGTAGCCTTTCTGGATTCTGCTATCAAGCATTAGTAGACATACACTAGGCCTACATACTGTACGTCTCACAAGAGCCCCTTTTCAAATGAAAAGTCCCCATAAAGAATATAGCCTAACCAGCTAATTTACATGTTCTAAGGAGTTATTTGCAGTGAGCTACAGTACCCCTGCCTTTCCTATAGACTAGAGGTAAAACATAGGCCTGTCTGACAGTGTTGCTTTGTTTAGGCTATAAGATTTTTCCCTACTCTCAGTAAATGTCATGTTACGGTGAGTTTAACAGGTGTGACCTTTGATGTTGTAGCTTATGTGATGAGATCAAACTCCCAATAGACTTGCTTAAAATGAGTTGAATATAACAACCTGTGTATGTAGTCCCAGTACGTCCCCGTTGCTATCTTTAGACCAAAACGGGCATACTATAGTGCTTTTTTACGGTTGGACAGACTACATACAAAGCAAAGTCATCTTCCCCCTTGCCATATTTTAAATGTGTTTTAGTCAGTTATTTTTCTATATATTATAATTTGAACATGCATTCACAGATGGCCCCACTTGATGTTCACAGCCAACATGACAATGATAACAATGGCCCAGAAGCAGTGGCAGAGGGTATGTTTAAATCACAAATGGCATTCTAATGATTGACTATGTCTCCCATAATGTAAAGATACACAGGCCAAGTCGTACTCCCCTCCTAGTGGAATTTCAAATGAAGGCTCTGTATCCATGGGCCAACTTGATGCCGACAGACAAGCTCATGATACCACAGGAGTAGTTGTAGATAGTATTAGTTGACAAAATATCCACTGTTATTGCCATAATATCGAGGACATTCTCTGTTATGATTGATGTTTCCCATGTATTTTAAGAAGCCGTACAGACCCTTCAAGCTTCAAATGAAGGCACTGTGTTGGATGCCTCTAAAAGAGCCTCTCATTGTCCACCTGGACTGCTGTCACTTAATCAGGTAAGTTAATTTCATGCAGGTATAGTTTAATGCATTTGCAACCCCAACACAGAAAAGTGACATTGTGTAAAATGCAGATAAAAACAGAATGTGATAATCTACAACCCATGTTTAGTTGCAAAAAAGGACATAGACAACATATCGAAATGACAAATTTGACTGTTTCATGGAAAATATATGTTCATTTTGAATTTGATGCCAGAAATATGACATGTTGAAGTTAGCGAACCCGAAGTAGGACTAGAGCAGGGGTTGCGAACCTGCAGCTCGCTGCCTCCTCTTGTGTGGCTTGTGGCTGCTCAGCTGATGTTCTCTGTTTTTTTTTTCTTTGGACTTAAGATGAGAGATGGTCTGCCTCTCTGTGATTCTCTTTTATTACCGGTATACACAATCATGGTGCCAGTTGAAATATTCCTCCTATTGTTGTCTTTATCATTAAACAATTGCTTAGTTAACATTCCTTTTCATTACTGCTTATACTTACATGGCCATACAATAACATTTTGCAGTAAGTGAAGCAAGTGATTATAATCACTTTTATATTAATTGAGGAGGTACTTACTACGACCCCGTTTACACGAGCATGTGTATTTTTATAAACGAAGACATTTCCCTACGTTTGAGCCTTTCATTTAGACGCAAATGGAGAATTAAGCCCGTAAAGCGGTTATCCAAAAAACTCTGGCCAAAGTGATTTTTTTGGAAAACTTCGTTTATGCGTTTGGTTGTAAACTGTGGTAAACGGAGTTTTGGGCAGCCAACGTCACAGTATGCGACAGAAGTACACTAAATGTGCGACCAAAGTTTACATTTACATGTTCTCACGTGCAACTTCACATTTTGGGGCTGAGGTGATCATGGATGCGCTCAGAATAGCCATCGCGTTTATGTTGGTGCAGACCCTTTTTGTCGTATCGACAACAACTTGCTTTACCGCTGCTATCTGAAGAAGAGAGTACACTTCCGTTTCCGGTGGCTCGGGCAACTTTTCAGGATTCTGATTGGTTAATGTGAGCTTGAGCTTATCGTTAGACTGCCACTGTGGTTTGGCGTGCTCATGACAGCATGTATGTACACAGGTTCGTGTAAACACAGTTTTGTCTCGTGTAAATGCAGTTTTATTTGCAAACGTAGATGGCCAGATATTCGTTTAGGAAAATACCCTGCTTCGTGTAAACGTAGTCTACAATTTTAGTGAAGATATGCTGCTTGATGCCTTAACAATGGCAACTCTGTCATTTATAAACATGTATGTAAAAATGGAACAAAATCAATCGGGTATTCTTGTAGACATTCATGTCAAGCAATATTGCATTGCTGCACACCAAAACCTAACCTTTGACACCTTTGCACACTGCTGCTTATATTTGTCAAAGTATATGTTAATTACTTTTTGTAAAATCTGACTGACTATTTTGAATATGATACTTTCACTGGCATTTAATATTGTGAGACTGTATCATGATAGACACCTAATGTGTGTGTGAGTGTGAATGGTAGTGTGCCTTTTTAGAAGAAAGTCCAGGGCCTTTTTTTAGTCCCAGTCTGTCCCTGTGCACACACACACACACACACACACACACCCTATTAGAGTAAGGGCAAGTGAAACAAAGGCAGAATGCAGTAATGGCCAGTGAAATCAAGGCAGTAAGGGCAGATACTGCACTCTGCCTTGGTTTCACTGTACTTTTCTGCAAAGTAAAAATGTAAATTTAGCTATGAAATTTATTAGGCAGCCATATGAAATTTTAACAGATTGAAGAGCAGACCATGTACTTCTTATTTGTGTAAAAAAACATTTTTTTGAAAAAGTGCAGATACTGCTCTTAGCTTTTGTAGGGCAGTGTTGGTGAGCCTTCATGTTCTATGTTTATTTATGAATGTGTTCTCTCTGGCTGCATAACAAATTGCCCCTTGGGGATAATAAAGATACTTTGTTACCCCCCTTGATACCCTTGATACAACTTCTCCAGCATTTTGCTGCCCCCATCCCAACTTTTTTTAAGACGTGTTGCTGGAATCAGATTCAAAATGAACATATGTTTTCCATTAAAGTCATTTTCAACATTTGATATGTTGTTTGTGTCCCTTTTGCAGCTATATATGGTTTTACGATATTTGCCGATTATCACATTCTGTTTTTATTTGCATTTTACACAACGTCCCAACTTTTTCTGTGTTGGGGTTGTACAATAAATTACAAATAGGCCTACCTCTTTGTTTTAATTTTCTGATTCTTTTTCAAATATGCTTTGAATTTCATATACTTTTCAGATCCCTTATCTGGTGGTTCAAAAAGAATCTAAAGACAATGGATTTACAGGTAGGACACACACTGTACAATTTCAACAAATAATATTACTCAACTGCACAATAATCATACAATGAAGACAACCTTTATATGAAGACTGCATTGCTTTCTCGCCATATCAACTTGGGCTTTTATTTCCTAGAGTGTTTTGGTGGCGCCATCATCTACACATATGTGGTAAAGGATCGTACTGGACAGAAGATGTTCAGAGTGACTGAAGATGAAGACTGCTGTCTTCAGTACTACTGTACCTCTAGACGTTCCTTCACACTGCATGTCACAGACATCACTGACCGTGAAGTCATCACTCTGATAAAACCAAATGTCTGTAACTGTGGGACAGTTGAGGTATCAGAGTTGTTTTATTATTTGTATTATTTAAAGGATGGCACAATTATAGCGAAAGATTGTTGACATTTGAGCTCGACGACGAACATCAAAACACACCACCATATTGGGCTGTACCTTCAATTAGTTGGCTTATTTGTGTTGATATAATTTGTTGTTTGTGTGTTTTAAGTGTGTACACACTATCTTTTTTCACACAATGAACACATCAGTTCAGCTTGCCAGAAGCATGTGGTTACCCAGTAATGAATTCAGTAATGAATAACACAGAGTAACCGAGTTCACTTTTCTTAAAGAGTACCAGAAATATATTTTTACTCCATTTTGTATGTTCTAGGTGGAAATCCAGTGTGCTCCAGGCATTCCTATAGGATATATCATAAGCACTTCTGCCTCCCGGCCTAAACTAACTATCCAAAATGAGAGAAGAAAGCCACTGCTAATGATGGCTATAGACTCATGTCTGCCCATCCGATGCTGTGGCGGCAGATTCCATCTTAAGGTAATCCAGGGTATATGTAGCCCACTATATCCTGCTGCATTTAGATGCTTGTTCAAGTCAAATTCAACAATCTTTCAACGTGGTACAATTCAGATCATATTCAGGCATTATTTGAACAATTGACATACCCATTTTTTATATTAATATGTTAAACACTTAAAGGAGAATTCCAGTGTGATATTGACCTAATGTGTGTTGAAACATGATACCGAGTGTGAACGTATGTCTCATAGCTCACCTCGGCTTGTCCCCTGCACTCAAAAATCTGGCGCTAGTTAGCCAATGCTACCAACAGTGTTTCGTTGCGGTGCCTCGGGCATCGGCCTAGCCATGCAAATAAATCACTGTTTTACACCATTTACGAGGCTCAAAGTAGCTCCATACTTCATTGGTAGACTTCCGAAGGCCTTGACATTTAAAACGAGACATGGAGAACTTTGAAAAAGCACTGGTAGTTTATTTACAAGACGATTTATACAGACAGTAGGGGAGAGCCGGGACGATTGAGACACGGGACGAATGAAACAATCCAGTTTTCTCCGAGTGTAATGATGATAGACCGACGTCCTTCGGTCAAAACAGAGCATGTTAACCTCCTTTTATCAGCCAAATATCTTCCTGCTATGTCATTTTATCACGGACACTGTAACAAGATTCTGTGATATTCACAGCATCACTGCTGTTTTTGAGAAAAATGTGTACTGTATTTGTGAATACAGTATGTTGCTGTGGTTTCGCTATGAATTATAGTCAAAAATGGTCAAACTACAGTAATAAAAAATTTGCTGCGAATCATAACACAATAATAAATCTGACTCCTCCCTCACTTGTCAGCTTTTTGAAAATATTGAAAAAACATGGCGGAAAATCAGTTGGGGTTTTCTGTTTTCTTTTTGCACATAAATACAAAGTTAAGCTCCCAGATAGCAAGGTGACATTGATATTATGTTGATTTTCCATCCAAATCATCATTTTGAAAAGATATTGAAAAGTCATGGATTTATGGTTTACTGGGAAATTTTGACGGGGTAATTTAAACGTGCACCGCGCGACGACGTTTGAACTGTTCGGCAGGAGATCATTTTTGAGCAACAGTTCAGTCAGTCAGACCAACGGTGTTCGGCATTCTGTCAAGTTCGCAGCTCCACCTTAATGGTAAGCAAGCATTTATTTATGTAACGTTAATGTTTCATTGTGAAATTGTACTACATTAAATTCGGGCATGTGTACAGTCTATGTACGTTGTACTGTCTAACTTACAAACTCATCCATGCTTGTTGGATCAACTAAGTAAGTAGAAGCTAAAGTTAGGCTAGCTATCATAGTTGCTGTTGCTATGACGGTGGCATTAACGTTAATGTTTTATGTTATGTTAAGGTTATGGCAGTCTCATTTATATTAGGCCTACCTTAGTTCTAAGTAAGTTACAGTTTATTATATTCATATAATTTATATAAAACATTCGCTAGTAGTGCTAGGCCTAGTATGTTACTGTCACAATGTTAGGCTGAAGATGATGTGCTGCTGGTTAACGTTAACGTGGAGGTTTAGCTGCTACCAGCTAACTTATGTAACGTTAACCCTCTAGGCGCCACAGTCGACTATAGTCGACAAGATGCGGTACTGAATAAAACGGCCGATTTAGTCAAATAGGGTGTCATATTTCGTTCAACTTCCACTCCATTAGATGGCAGACATGTCATCGTCATCCCGAAGTCGAAAAAGGGCACGCTTTAAACAAAACTTTCTAGCTACAGCGCATTGAATCAGTGCGTGAAATACGGAGCTAGTGTGCGTGTGAGCCACTTTGTCAGAGCGATATTGTCAACGTCAGCAGTATTTGCATTAGATTATCGTCTAATGGCATCAAAAAGTTTACCTGAAATGAAGTGTTGGGTCTTCTATTCAGCGGACCCTGATTCTGAAGGGGAATATCTGCCTTCAGAAAATGGCGGTGATTCGTTTAGTGAGGCTTCAGATCGTCCCTGCCTTGCAATGATGCAGCTGGACAAAGTGAGAGTTTACTCCATAGTTTAGCCTACACCAAGCACAAACGTTGAATCGTTTGCCCAATGTCACTGGTGGGAATAATGTTTCACGGGTTGGTGTTCATCAGGAAGTTAGCAGGGTGTGGTGTGGCTTAGCGAGGCTGGAGGTAGCATAATGTCCATAGCGCTTAGCTTCTGTCTTATGAGCGTGTGCCTCTCCACAATCAGCGGCGACAGTAACGTGGGTGAAGCCTTTGTCTATTGCCACTGGGTATGTTAGGCGAGGTCGAAGTGCTCATAGGACAGTTAGGGGGAACGTAGTGGCAGTGTGGGGAGTCGCAATGAGAATGACAGTAGGCCTAGTCCAAGCTGCAAATTCTCTCCACTTTCGGCCTTGAGGCAGATCTGGCCATGCTGCTCGCATGGTGGAGGTGGTGACACGCTCTCTCCCTCTCCCTCTCCCACACACACACACACACACATTAGGTCATGCATAGTCTATCACAAGATGATGGGAATGCCGGCCCTGTATGGATAGGGATAGGGAGTCATTATCTCTACAGCAAAAAGGCCTGCTACATAAAAAAAAAAAAATGTCAGCCATTTAGTAATGATTTACACGGTTGATTTGCTATCTACTTCCCTGATCATTTAGGACATACAGTACACTATGTGTTCCTTTTTGTGTGTTCATGACCTTGTGATGTGTGTGTCTTTGTCAGCTAAGAAAAAAAACAAAAAAACATCAACAAAAACAACAAAAAAAAAAAAAAATACTAACATTGTCTCTTGTCTTGTCTCGTCATCTCACTCCTGATCTGTGCCTTGCCGTGGCAAATGAGCTTTTGAACTAAACAGGTCTTGTCTACTTGTGTTTGTGTGTCATCTGAATAATATATATGTGCCCCATACATGGAATCAGAGTGTCTACTGTATGTAGTAAATGGAAAATCTCTACAGCAAAAGGCCAGTCTACCGCTACATGCATTTGGTTTGTTTCTGCCATTTATTAGTAATGATTTACACAGTTTGTTCACTACTTACTATTTACCTGAGCATTCAGTATTGTGCAATATAGCATACAGAAGGTGAGGGACATTTTGGGGGGATAGAAGTGGTGCATTTTATCATTCAAACATGCGACTTTTCACGAAAATTCTATAATCCAAGATGGCCGCCACCATATGACGTCAGTATATGCAAATTAGATATAAACATTTAATCTCTACATAAACATTGGGTCATCCTTAATATTTCTCTAATTTACAGAAAGTCTCTATCTCTTATCACTTTTAAGATATAGCCTTTTGAAATGAAGATGTCAAAATTGATCGTTTCGGAAAAAAACCTCTGGCGCCTAAAGGGTTAACTCCTCATAATCATGTACGGTTTTGTGAGTTTAATAGGCTAACTTTAACAATATTGATATAAGTTAACTTTAAGTCACATCTGACTATCATTAACCGTTGTTCGGACAAACAGCGCGAATGGCTATTGCTGTAAGCAAACATCATCAATGAGCTCACCCAGCTGGCTAACGTTAAATATACCTTGCGAAACTGAGTTATGCTAACACCATCTTCAGCCTGGCATTTTGACAGTAAACTCAAAAAACATACAGTATATATATACATGATTATTCTAAACTTTAACTTGTAAGTAGCCTTCAGTTTCAGTTGAACATTGTTACCTAACACTGTTTATCTTTTTTTCTTCTATTTCTGCTAGGTGCTGCTTCACTCTGCTACTGGTGGTGGATCAGGCTGACTGCAACCGTTGGTCTAACGTTGGGATGCAGCACACGAGAATTTCTAAACGGAAAAAAGTGAATAAATGTACTTGCTTTTCAAACTGATAACAAGTTGTCAATGGTTATTTATGCAAGTTTGTGTAGCTAAACCATACCTAGGCCTAGCCAAATTTATCCTGGCTGTAGATAAAGCAGGATATGAATTTCCCAAAATTACTGTATATAATATTACAGCACTGGTATTACTACTGTACTTAGTTACAGTATGATCCATAAGTACTGTGATTAAAAATACGGTAGACAATTCAATACTGTATACATTACAGCACTGGTAGTACTACTGTAGTTTGCATTTACAGTATCAGGCATAGGTACTGTGATTTCATATACAGTAGGTGTACTGTAGAGTGAAATACAGCAACTTGCTGGTTATTTGCTGCCAGCAAGTTGTTGTAAATTTTACGTTAAACTTTTTGCAGTGGAGTTACTGGCGATAAACGAGTTTTGATGCGCAAAACTAAACTTAATTAGCGGTTACATTTTTTCGATTATCAATGAGTGTTTTTCATGTAAAGGTGTGACTTAATGCTTATTCAGTAGACGATTTAGTGTTCTCCACAATCCCAGACTTTCATATCGCATGCTTGTTTACATGGAAAGCAAAACAAGCTATAGTGACATACGTCTGTGTCGGGACGATTGAAACACGTGTTTCAATCATCCCGACCAGGCTGTAACTCCATGTATTTTAATTAAATGCACAAATATCTGTGTTTAAACAATCATTTATGGAGGTAAGACATAGAAAAACAGTTTTAGGAAGATGAAAATACATTTGGGCACACCAGGTAGGGGGTTGAGTTTTCCCATGTTATCCTATGGAGACTGACGGCCGGTGGGTCGTTAAGCCTACTTATTTGGATGTGCAGTGGCCTAACCCACGTAAAAACCTAGTGAAACGACATTTTCAACAATATAAACATGATATAAATGGGAAAGCTTACTGTTCTAGCTGTAAACATGGCAGAATCATCCACAGGGCATGATATTTCAAAAAACGCTTCATACATGCTTCACGATGATGGCAATGAGTTGTTAACAGACATGCACAAAGACGTATAGCCCTGCAACAATCTACTGTATCTAAAATAAAACCTTTTGGGAGTACCATTCATGATATGTAGTAAAATTTCGAAGTTGTTGGACGTTTATATGGCTTAAACTGTATGTTTCATTCGTCCCCTTATGTTGTTTCAACTGTCCCAACCAGGAGGGACGAATGAAACATTACGCACGTCCAACTTTTGTTGTAATAATTCCTGAACGGTTTTGTTCAAAGCTGAAAATGCATCTGTATTTGACGGAGGACAGATGTAGGTTACTAGTGACCAAATATTAGCTTTCAGTGTGGTACGATCGCTTTGTAAATTACGTTTAATTAAAAAGTGTTTCAACTGTCCCGGCTCTCCCCTACCTTAAGAAATTTTACCGTTCGACGCCATCTTGAATTTAGTGAAAAATTACAGGTATGATAAGGGATCAGATTCCAAAAATAATTCAGTGGAAATGCATGGATTCAGTGGAAATGCATGGATTCAGCAACTGAATCCATGCATTTCCACTGAATTATTTTTGGAATCTGATCCCTTATCATACCTGTTCGTTTGTACTCGTCACTCGACTTATCGTGACTAAATTCAAGATGGCGTTGAACGGTAAAATTCCTTAAAGGAACACACCACCCAATGTCAGTAGTAATATATGTTCTTACCTTAACTTTCACGAGCTGAGTCATACCTCTCCCGTGTCGGTACATGCACTCAAACGCTCTGGTGCGTGGCGCGAATGTGTTAGCATGTTGCAATGCTAGCGGGCTCAGACGTAGCCAGACGTAGAAGTAATCAAAAACATCCACGTTTTCCCGACTTAAATACAGTTGCACGAGTAGTTGATAAAAATGTCTACGGTCACACAACATGAAACGTGGCGATTTTCCAAGCGAATAGAGATAGAGATAGATAGATAGATAGATACTTTATTGATCCCCAGGGGAAATTGAAGAATACACAGGAGAACTACAATGTGTGGCGCAATAGCACTTGGGAGTACTTTGA
Organism: Alosa alosa; assembly: GCF_017589495.1. Taxonomy (NCBI): domain Eukaryota; kingdom Metazoa; phylum Chordata; class Actinopteri; order Clupeiformes; family Clupeidae; genus Alosa; species Alosa alosa. Next base: position 43,895,017 of record NC_063189.1, on the reverse strand, counting down.
CCTAGCGTAGTAATATTAATTAACACCTAATTGTAGATCCTATCCACCACAGAGTTTAGAATCCATGCTTGATCGACCCCTCAGCCTCCCCCCTCCCTCTGAGAGAGAGGCACACACACTAGAGATGCTGATGGGCTATTATTTCAACCATAACTGCATAGCAAAACTTATCATCCATCAGCACCAAAGTTTTTTGACCAATTTTCAAAACCGCACCCGCCCACCATCCGCTGGTTGTTTTAATGTATGGGTGATGCAGCGCTGCTGACGTGAGGCTGGAAAGCTCTTGCCTTCTAGAAAGACTGATCTAATGCAGCAAATATAGCCTATTAAAAGGCTAAAGTCCTACATTGGCTATGTTGTAGCCTATCCCCAGAATATCAGCAGCAAACTCAGTCTCTGTCTCGCAAAACAGTCTCCAAATAAAACGCACATCGCCATGTTGCCTATTCTGCCAGCTTGTGCCAATATATCGTCCAAAATGCTTGATTGCATTGCATTCTCCACATTTTTAGCTAAATTTTCATGTACCACAACAGCATTTTTGTTCAGTGAATCTTTAGTAAATTGCTTTACAATTACCGTCGGGCCTATAGGCCTATTGCCTGGCTTGCCTCAGCTTCGGTCACGTCCTTTTACAATTTTATCATTATAATAAAATAAAAATGTGCAAAAAGAAAGAAATCCTTGATAAAATAACAAGTCATTCACATTATAGGCTACTTTACGCACTGTGATACATGTCAGGGTGACACTATGACAAGCTTGTTCTGAAGACTCCCATTCATTTTGACTGCACGGGAAGAGAGCGCGTCTTTTTCAGACAGACAGCACAATTCATTTTATACCAGCAGGCCGATCGGACAAACTATGGCGCCTCGATATTAAAGAAACGCCGACTCCATTCATTCTGAAAGTCCACCGCACAACAGTGCAACGTGCATGTTCACATTTTTAGTAACAACTGCCAAACTTGCTTGCTTGCCTTACACATACGTTTTCCGACTATTTTTCTTACCTTCTTTTTCCGCTGTGGATGTTATTGAGTTTGTAGAAGTTTTAGCTCTTACGTTCTGAACATCTCGCACTGCCATCGCCCGATGTCATTTCTGAGTCATATCACTCTCTGTCTCTCTTTTAAATGCCTATTCCCTGAATGGTAGGCTACAATTATGTGTTTTATATGCTAATATATCGAAACAAAATAACCCAGGCAGTCTCATCTAGGATATAACACAGGTTGAAGTCAACGTCAAGTTGGTTCTGTTTAGGGAGGTGAATGTGTGTAAACATCTGTAGATGACTCAGAAATGACATCGGAAGACAAGGAGTGAATAGTGGCAAGAGGCAAGCCGAAGGCTGCTGACAAGGGCCCGACACTATTGTAAAGCAATTTACAAAAGATTCACTGAACAAAAATGCTGATGTGGTACATGAAAATTTAGCTAAAAATGTGGAGAATGCAATGCAATCAAGCATTTTGGACGATATATTGGCACAAGCTGGCAGAATAGGCAACATGCCGATTAATGCGTTTTATTTGGAGACTGTTTTTGAGACAGACAGAGACTGAGTTTGCTGCTGATATTCTGGGGATAGGCTACAACATAGCCAATGTAGAACTTTAGGCTTTTAATATATTTGCTGCATTGGATCAGTCTTTCTAGAACAGGCAAGAGCTTTCTAGCCTCACGTCAGCAGCGCTGCATCACCCATATACATTAAAACAACCAGCGGATGGTGGGCGGGTGTGGTATTGAAAATTGGTCAAAAAACTTTGGTGCTGATGGATGATAAGTTTTCCTATGCAGTTATGGTTTAAATAATAGCCCATCAGTGCATCTCTAGTGTGTGTGCCTCTCTCTCGCTCAGAGGGGAGGGGGAGGCTGAGGGGTCGATCAAGCATGATTCTACAGGGTGTCCACAGGGTTTTAAAAAGTATTAAAAAGTGATAAATCAAAATCGTCAAATTTAAGGCCATTAAAAGTGTTAAATGTGGTCTCAGAGGTATTATTTTTTCCAAATTAGGTATTATTTTTCAGAATATCAGGTCTATTGTCCTATTCTGATTGAAATTCTATCTGCTTAAGTTCGTGTTCGTTTAAATGTGGGCTTTAGCATATCTGGGCACATAATCAAAGATCTTTCGTCTCAACTTATGTTTGATGCTGACGTCATATTCAGTGGTCGTTCGGCATCATCTCAGAACACTGCACGCTCAACAGAAGTGGCTGGCTTACGTTTTATTTTAGACTTGCTTCAAGGCATATCTTCAACGACTGGACAACCATCGTCGTCTTCATGGGCAAATGCAAGTGTTCTGATAGCTGGGTGAACAACCCAGTGTTTAAGGACTGGCTTATTGTTGTGGTGTGTAAAAAAAACATCAATGTCAATTGGATGGGAGCTAACGCACTTCGGTCGCATATGCAATCCACTAAACATAAAAATGGAATGCGGGCTCGGAGAGAGCAGTTAATTCTACCACTCTCAGCTGTCTGTGCAGCTGCACCTCCACCACCACAAATTAGTGCCACGGTAGGCCTACTGGCCAATGCTACGGCTCCAGCAACGTCTGACCTCCGGGTGGCCATGGGCACCACACCAATACTGCGCGCGGAGGCTCTGTGGTGTCTGAACACTGCAGTTAAACACCACTCATTGAACTCCAATGAAGGAATTTCGGAGCTGTTTAAAGAAATGTTTCCCGACTCTGACATCGCAAAGTCATTCACGTGTGGTAAAAACAAAACTGGGTAGGCTACATCATCAAATTTGCCCACAAGTTCATATTAGGCCTATAGCACACGTGCAAACAATAGTTCACCAGTTCATGTAGTGGGTGCCAGTTTGTGAATCAGCAGTTCATAAGATGCCAGTTTGTAATGCATCTACTTGCAGTGAATGCCAGCCAGTGTGCTGGAACTATCCATTCTCTCCATCGCACATTTTATGTAGTTTGTTTTATTTTTATTTACTTAGTGAAATAAATATGTGCAATATGTTATCAACATCAGTGAGTCTCTAAATCTATTCCTTTTTGTATGTTATATTTGTCAAAATCTGTGTAAATAATAGAAAGGTCGCTGATTAACACTTGCAATTCAGTGTCGTAATGGTTTTTTTTTTAAATCTGAAGGTAGTAAAAAAGGTATTAAAAAGTAGTAAATTTAACTTAAGGATTGCTGTATATACCCTGTTCTAAACTCTGTAGTGGATAGGATCTACAATTAGGTGTTAATTAATATTACTACGCTAGGTCAAAGTACTCCCAAGTGCTATTGCGCCACACATTGTAGTTCTCCTGTGTATTCGCTTGGAAAATCGCCACGTTTCATGTTGTGTGACCGTAGACATTTTTATCAACTACTCGTGCAACTGTATTTAAGTCGGGAAAACGTAGATGTTTTTGATTACTTCTACGTCTGGCTGCGTCTGAGCCCGCTAGCATATCAACATGCTAACACATTCGCCACAAGACCAGAGCCGTTTGGGTGCACGCATGCCGACGACACGGAGAGGTATGACTCAACTCGTGAAAGTTAAGGTAAGAACATATATTACTACTGACATTGGGTGGCGTGTTCCTTTAAGGTACTGTCTGTATAAATCGTCTTGTAAATAAACTACCATTGCTTTTCCAAAGTTCTCCATGTCTCGTTTTAAATGTCAAGGCCCTCGGAAGTCTACCAATGAAGTATGGAGCTACTTTGAGCCTCATAAATGGTGTAAAACAGTGATTTATTTGCATGGCTAGGCCGATGCCCGAGGCACCGCAATACGAAACACTGTTGGTAGCATTGGCTAACTAGCGCCAGATTTCTGAGTGCAGGGGACAAGCTGAAGTGAGCTATGAGACATACGTTCACACTCGGTATCATGTTTCAACACACTTTAGGTCAAAATCACACCGGAATTCTCCTTTAAGTGCCATAATAAATGGCAAACTAGTCATTACCTAACCCTTTGTTAATATTTGTTGATTATTACTAAAATATCTATTTGGCACAAGTTAAAAGTTTTTTCATCATTAATTAAATATTTGTTGTTTGCATAAAATCTGTATGTTAATGTTTTAACAAATAGAAAACAATCTATTAACTAATATTATATTAATATTTGTTAATAGCTAAATATGTTTTTGGCACTAATTAACAGTTATTTCTTACATGATTTAAATGTTAAATGTTTATTTACAAACTATATGTTAATATAAAAGTTAATGACATATTATTATTTAACTAATTGTTATTCTGCCTATCCCAATATGAACCACTCCTCATAGGACCCTCACAATAAAGTTGGTTAAGCTTAATTAATATATTAGTAATATATCTATCAGCGTGGGGCCCCTTATAATAAAGTTGGTTAATCTTAATTATTAGTAATATATAACTATTAGTATGGGGGACCCTTATAATAAAGTTGGAACAGTAATTATTAATTATTTACAAATATTTCTTATAACATTTATTAACAATAGCAAATATTTTACAGTGGGTCTCTCACACTGGAAATGTATGATCTCAGCACACACTGTTGGGAAGGGGGATGAAAATACTTATTTTATAAAGTCAAAGAACTCTCCAATAGCTTTTTGTTTTCTACTGGAACACTGACCACTGATGGTTAAACTGATCAAAAAAGATTGTAGACTAGAATGACAACAGAATGTATAAAATGGTATATCAAATAAACAGAGAAAGAGAGAGGGGATTAACCAGAGTGTGAGAAAAAGTGAGAAAGACAGAATGAGAGAACAGAGAGACAGAGCACAAGAAAGTGAGGGAGGGAGCTAATCTTTGCATACAGAATTAATTTGCATTGACTTTTTAAGTCATCCATTTTTCGTTTAACATTTTGAGGTTATGACTTGAAATCAAGATTTAATAGGTTTCTTAAAGACACACAAGGCAATGTTTTTAGAGATGGCTGAGAGACGCTCCATTTACCCAGTAATTAGCCACTTAATCATCAGTGTCTAAGAAGCTGTTAAATTAACCTAAAAATGTTGCCTGGTGTGCCTGACAGACTGTGTATGTGTTTCAGAGATCTCTGCTATGTCATGCAAAATCCTACCCACTGTGGTACTTTTTTGCAATCCATTCATGCCACTCAACCACATTTAGGTGGTGTCCGGTTGCCCCTTTGTCTCCAGACCTGCTCCTTAACAGTTCGCCAAGCACGTTCATTGTGCTGTGTATGGCTTCTTGTAAGAGGATCCATATACCACATACTGTGGTATACAGTCAAGTATCTGTACCCCATAACATTAAGTATGCAGTATGACCGCCATTCATCTGATAGTTATGTATTATATATTAATTAAGCTTAACCAACTTTATTGTGAGGGTCCTATGAGGAGTGGTTCATATTGGGATAGGCAAAAGCACAGTTTAATAACAATTAGTTAAATAATAATATGTCATTAACTTTTATATTTACAAATAGTTTATAAATAAACATTTAACATTTAAATGATGTAAGAAATAACTGTCAATTAGTGCAAAAAAGACATTTAGTTAACTATTATTAGTTAAATTAGTTATAATTAGTTATTATAGTTAACAAATATTAATACAATATTAGCTAAACATTAGTTAAACATTAACATACAGATTTTATGCAAACAACTCATTTTTAATTAATGATGAAAAAACTATTAACTTGTGCCAAATAGATATTTTAGTAACAATTTACAAATATTAACAAAGGGTTAGGTAATGACTAGTTTGCTATTTATTATGGCACCTTATTACCTTTTTATTATCACCTTACTATAAAGTTTTACCAAAAAAAATATTTTGAATATCAATATTATACAACGTGTTCCGTTTTATATTCCAACAGATCACATCACTGGATGGAACCATCATAGGGACCATATCCCTTGTCGAAGACAAGACTAAATATGAGCTGCAGTTTCCACAGGACATGGATGCCAAACTGAAGGCTATCATACTAGGAGCCTGTGTTTTCATTGTAAATAACATTGAATTAAATTATATATTTTAGTCAGCGCAAGAAAATGACAACTTTCAACTGTTACATGGTTTGACTGTGTTGTTGAGAATTCATTTAAATGTAACATTAAAACCTTTACTTTGCAGGACATTGTATTTCTTGGAGAAGCAGAAAGCGGCATGGTGAGTAGGCCTAGGCTATTCAGAACAGAGATGTAAACTTAAAGTAATAATAATGAATAGGCTTTCCATCCGCTTAAAGGTTATTAAATAGTATATCTTCTATATAATCTATTCAAAACCCACTCCTTGTTTGTTTGCCGATCTGGAATTCTTTCAAAGCTTTCATGTTTTAATGTGATTAATTGCCTCCTTTTAAGATAAAATGATAAAGATGCTTAATGTTATTGCAAAGGTGGCATAGTGAGGCTATATTCAGAACAAAGATGTAAACCTAAAGGGAATGTAAGGGATAGGTTTTCCATCCACTTAAAGATCAATACATCTTCTATAATCTATTCAAAAGTCACACATTGTTTTTTTTGCAGATTTGGTCTGTTGCCAAACTTTTCATTTGATGGATTATTTCCTTACTTGGCACCTGGATCTCCTCCTTAAATATAACATGATAAAGATCGTTAATGTTATTGCATTTGTTAAATGATTATTATATTCTTCTGTAAAGTTCTGGGAGGGGGATACAATAAATAACTTACATTATGTACTTTGGCAAGCTATCATGAATTTGTTTCTACAGATCTGTAAAAATACATCATGCAATATCAAAAGCAACTTGACAATGTCTGCAGTGTAAATTTATCTTTATGTAAATCCTGTGTGACACAGGATGTGAACAGTGAACAGTGGCGTTTCCAGGCTTCCCCTATCTCATCTGCCAATCAGTGTTATTGTAAATTAAATAAAACATTTGATTTTTTTTTTTGAAAAATAAAATATTGTATTTAATCGTTTTATGGTTTTGTTCATTCTCCTGTGCTGCGCTGCCGTGGCCTACTGGTTAGCACTTCGGACTTTAAACCGGAGGATTGCCGGGTCGAACCCCGACCAGTAGGCACGGCTGCAAGGCACAGAAGAATGAACAAAACCGTAAAATGATTAAATACAATATTTTATTTTCCTAAAAAAAATAGGCACCTAACCCCTCACTGCTCCCCGAGCGCCACTGTTGTTGCAGGCAGCTCACTGCACCGGGATTAGTGTGTGCTTCACCTCACTGTGTGTTCACTGTGTGCTGAGTGTGTTTCACTAATTCACGGATTGGGAAATTTCCCTCACGGGATCAAAAGAGTATATATATACTATACTTATACTTGTCATCTCTATCATTCCTTTTTTATTTTGTGTGAAACAGTGCCCCAATAAATGTTATGTAGTGAATGAAACACAGTATTACACTCCCATTGTCTTTTAGTGGCATCCAGCCCGAGTTGGAATCATCATCACTAAGCAACATGAGAAAAAAAGATGATCAACCAATCAAATTGGGTATAGTCATGGTCACTGTCAAACTGTGATTTGACAGAATTTAGAATTGTTAGTACAAAACAATTTTAGTAAACTACCTCTTCAACAACGACTTCAATTTAAATCTAAAAAAAAAACAGAGCTTTGAAAATGTGTTTAAGCAGCTGTAAAAAACTGTAAGCATCCACCCACACATTGCATTGATGTCACTTCCTAACAGTGTATATCCTTATAAATGACTGCTAGTGGAAAAACATGATGAAGAGTGTTAAGATGAAAGACCTTGTGACTCTGGAAATCAAGAGCTTCAACAAGTTCAATATAGATTATACCAAGTTTTACTATACCAAAGTTTTTTGTTGTGCAGTGCTGTCCACTCATCACACCAAAATGGGATCAACCTCACCTCTCTAACCACCCACCCAAGCCCAAAAGAGTGCAAATAAGCACAGTGGGCCTTCTGGATATGGCCATGCATGCTGTGGTGGCTAAACAAATAGCACAGATATACTGAAACTGGCACAGCTGTAAACAAAAAGTGCCACACTAATGTAGTTGATGGTGAATATAGCATTCACAATGCTGATCATACAAAGAATTGAAAATGAGAATATGAGTGAACAGACCGCAACAAAATGTCACAGTGACTGGAAACAGTTGAATGTTTATAAGAAATTATACATATTTCACCGAGACGCTGATCAGTATATCAGGTATCTGAGGATTGTCTATCAGTGCTGTCAAAGGGCCTGTCCTTTGCCCCTACTTATAACACAGATTATTTTTAAACCAGAAAGGACCTTTATTCATGTTCAATCATAATTTTTACCTGAATTATTATGGCCATTATAACAACTCTAGAAGAACAAACACAGAAATGACTGAACCAAATGTTACTGAGCAAGACAATCTATTCAGACCAAAATTGACTTTTCCACTCTGAACAACAATCCTTGTCTGACTGCTTTTACTAAGAAAGTGACACATGATGTGGATATGCTCTTTGAGGAGAAGAAGAGATTAGTCCAATCAAATTTGACTGGTGAAAGCCAGGCTATTCAATGGCTGCGAAACAATGATAACCTGGTCATTAAGGGTGGAGCCGTGGTGGGGCTTTCATGACTTTAATTTGATAGAAGTGAGTGACATGAAGCGAGCAAGGTGGGAATGCGGAAATGACCCGGGTCATGCGGAGAGACCCAGACTCAAACCCAGGCCCCTGTGGGCATGTGGACCCACATGTGGAATAGTAGCCGCGCCACAGCACCCCGATTCTCCTTTTACTGTTAACCCATTGGATTATATTATTAGCATCTTGGACAAAGCTGTACATCACAAATGGATTTCAAAAGAAGAGTATGGTTTTCTGCTGCCCAACAAGCCTAGACTTTACTTTTTTTTACAAGTTACCAAAGATTTATAAGAATCTCATGCAGTCCCCTGGGAGACCTGTTGTCAATGGGAGATAGAATCCATTACAGATCCAGCCTATTATGTTGATTTTCATCAAGACTCAGTGGCGGTGCCAGCTTACACATGTCCTTACCATATTGGATGATATTCATATTGAAAAAAAAAACATATCTGGTCTTTGAATAGAATACCCAGGTCACAGGATGTGGGTTTAGAATTAGATGACAACACAATAAAAAGGTGGTCCGATCTCAAAGAAAAACAGCAGTTTTGATATAGTGGTCTTGCTGCAGCTGGAACAATAGCAGAAGATCCCAGGATGATGGCAAGCCTTGAGATACTTTGAGGGCTATACCGAAGCAGAATCCTCAATCCAGGTGACTGCAACGTTGCTATTTCATCATTGTTTAATTCAGTATGAAACAGCAGCAACAGTACTTTTATTTTTATTTCAGTTTTATTTTCTTGTGTTTTTAAAGTGTATATGTCAGGTTAAAAAACATTTTTGACAAATGAAGGGACATGAAGCAAGATAGTACCCATATCCTCTTCATCACATTTTAAGATCAATAATGCTTACTTGCTTCACTTCCCTTCATTTATCTGAAAAGTTGGTTAACCTGACATATACACTTTAATGTGTGAGATAGTACAGCAACCCTGGATGTGCCACTAAAAGCAACAAATTGCCAAAGACACCATTTAGCATGTTTACGAGCTTTTAGGAGTGACTATAAGGTAACTTAAGACCAAAAAAAGCGACCTTGGGTGCTTTGAAAGGCGCTATGTAACAAATAAAATGTATTATGTACGGGATAATGTATAGAACGCCGGTCATTATTGGAAAAATAAGTCCCTTCAGGGTGGAACAAGACCCCGACGCGCACTGTCGGGACTTATTTTCCCAATAATGACTGGTGTTCTATACATTATCCCGCTTATTACACGGCTACTTGCCAAACCGAAACAATAAACTCTCCACGATGTGACTCTTTAGCCTACATAGCCTAGGCCGCTTCATCGTGGCTTTTGCTGAGAAACAAATAGTTTGCAACAGCACACGCTGAACTTGAATCAAACATTCTTTAGACCACAGTTGATCAACCGTCCGCTTTCACTTTTGAATGAAGTTTCCGTCCTTGCGTAGTGAGATTGTAGCAGGTAGACCTTCTCTGCCTGCTATTTCCCCATAGCACCTGGAAGTGCTAATGAAGGGGGCGGGGCATAGGCATTTGATCAATCTGGCACCAGTGGAGTACTACTTAAGAGGGGCAGCAGCCAGTAGCAATGTAGACTCCACTGTTGTAGCCCCTGTCTGTGCTACCGTCAGGTATGCTGTCTCCCCATAGACATTTGTGGTTTTATGTTATGTATATTGTGGTGTGTTCTTTGTTTAATCTTCTGTGTTCTGTTCTTTTAGGCAGCACAGTCATGCTGATGGGGAACATGGGTCGTGCTGCTGTCTTGTCTTGGTTTTGCTTTGGTTATTTTATGTTTGGTTTTTGTGTTGCCTGTCTTGTCCTTCTGTTTGTAACTTTTATGTTTATTTAGTAGGGAGGTGGCTCTGAGGGGGGCTACTCTGAGCATACGTGTGGTGTGGTTTTGTATATTGCTTATCGCTTTGCAGTGTGCCTTTGCTGTGTAATAGGTGAGCTTTTCTTAATGCTTGCATGTAAAATATTTGTGTGGACGTCCATAGTTGCCACCCTCGGATCCCCACCCGTTTGTGTATTAATAAATCCTTTGTTTTCCTGGAATCATGTCTCCATGGTGTAATTATGAACCTGAAAGAGCGGTCTCGGTTTAGAGGTACAATCTCTTAAAGATTCCCTGATGCACTAGGCCTCAGGGTGGCGTAGTCAGGCTACTGTGATTGGCCCCTTGGCCCTTCCAAAGTATTACCCTGGTACAATATGAAAGATGTGAAATAGAAGCACAAAACCCATTTTCCTTGACAGCGGTCTGTTATACTTAGCAACGGTCTGTTATTGAGAATTAGCAGACCACCGAACGTTGGGAATGCCCATTCAAGTGAAAGGAGCATTCTTCAGCATTATGAAGAGCCGTGTAATAATTATTAAAACTTGCATAGTGCTGCTTTAAGGTTGGACAGACTACACACAACCCCTTGTTTGTAAATGTGTTTTAGTGAGTTAATTTTTTTTTTTTTATTCCCTATTCATAATTTGAACATGCATTCACAGATGGCCCCACTTGATGTTCACAGCCAAGATGATAATGATAACAATGGTCTTGAAGCTTCAAATGAAGGCACTGTGTTGATGGATATAAGAACGTCTCATTGTCCACGTGGTGTGCTGTCACTTAATCAGGTAAGTTGTTCTTTGATACAGGTAGTTTATTGCATTTAAACTCAATTTTCAATTCTCAACGTACAAATGCCATTTATTTAGTTTTTGTATTTTCTGAATCTTTTTAAGATGGGCTATGCTATGAATTTTGGGCTATTTAATTTTCAGATTACTCATCTGGTGGTTCAAAAAAATTCTGAAGACAATGGATTTACAGGTAGGACACACACTGTACAATTTCTTGATTTCATTACACAACTGCACTCATACAATGAAGACAACATTTATATGAAACTACATTGCTTTCTCGCCATACATTCAATGGACTTTTACTTCTTAGAGTGCTGTGGTGGTGCCATCATCTACATATATGTGGTGAAGGATTGTACTGGACGGAAGATGTTCAGAGTGCTAGAGGAGGAAGACTGCTGTCTTCAGTACTACTGTACCTCTGGACGTTCCTTCACACTGCATGTCCCAGATATCACTGGCCGTGAAGTCATCACTCAGATAAAACCAAATGTCTGTAACTGGGACAGTTGAGGTATGGGAGTTGTTTTATTATTTGTACGCTAGCTATTTAAAGGATGGCACATTTATAGCAAAAGGTTGTTGATATTTGAGCTCAGCGACGAACATCAAGTCACACCATCGCCCACTTTGTGCTCTCAAAGTGACATGTTAATTGACTGGGATTAGCTCTGCCTGAGTCACACATTACAGACAGTTATATTGGACTGGTTGATTTGTTTGTGTTATAATCTCTTGTTTGTGTTTTTAAAGCAACACCAAAGTTTTTTTATACCTTAAAATAATGTTTCCAAAATCGTTTCAGTGGTTCATCAACTCGTAACAGGGTGAACGTCAATTCTGCATTCGCTTCGCTATCGGCTATAACTGCACTATGTAAATTTGCCAGATTGGGTAGCGGATCTGTAGTTTCGATGGAATGAGACATAAGAACAAATTTGACTTGCATCTGATGTCGCAATACATCATACTTTTATAAGTCATGCAAAATATTCTACCTTGTCTGCGGACATCGTTATTTGCAAAGCCGGTGCTGGATAAATAAATAGTGTGCGTGCGACAGAGGGAAAGTTCTTTAGTGTTGCTTTAAGTACTCACTTAAAATCCCTTTTCACACAAAAATGGTGATACTTAGCACTTTTCACACAATGAACACTCCCATCAGTTCAGCTTGCCAGAAGCTTGTGGTTACCCAGTAATGAATAACACCAAGTTCCGATGTTTAACTGAATTTGCTTTTCTTAAAGAGTACCACAAATATATATTTACTGCATTTTGTATGTTCTAGGTGGAAGTCCAGTGGGCTCCAGGAATTCCTATAGGATATATCATAAGCACTTCTGCCACCCGGCCCAACCTGACACTTCAAAATGAGAGGAAAGCCACTGCTGAAGATAGCTGGAGAGTCAGGTCTGCCCATGCAATGCTGTGGCAGGTTCCAACTCTTGGTAATCCAGGATACATGTAGCCTAGGCCACAGTGTAGACATGATTCTGTATTTAACCTTGTTCAAGTCAAGCTAGTTCAACAATATTTTAACATGGCACAATTCAGATCATATATTCAGGCATTATTTGAGCAATTAAATATTTACATATGAATATATTAATCAAACAAATAAATATCATACATACAGATCTTCACTTTTATATTCCAACAGATCACATCACTGGATGGAACCATCATAGGGACCATATCCCTTGTCGAAAACAAAAATCAATATGAGCTGCAGTGTCAAATTGCCAAACTGAAGGCGATCATACTAGGAGCCTGTGTTTTCATTGTAAATAACATTTAATGAAAATATGTATTTTAGTCAGTAGCCTACAAAGCCGTAGTCATATCAACATTGGGGGGACCAAATCTGTGGTGGGTCTGGGGGACCATCAAATATAATTTCAATACATTTCCTGCCATGAAACAATCACAAGTCATTAGTTACTGTATGGCAGTAAAGATATGGGGGTTACTGTAAGGCAGTGAAGATATGGGGGGTACTGTAAGGCAGTAAAGATGGGGGTCCGGGGGCATGCTCCAACCGCTGGAAGATTTTTTTGGGGGGGGTGGAGAAGAAGCAATTTCACACAGTGATGTGATGACTCAATTTGTCTCCAAAATGTATATTTAAAAGAAATTACAAACAAGAGTATCTTTGTTAACTTCTATATTACACTAATGCAATGGCTCCTAGACTAATTACAGTACTTACACCTGATGATTTATTTAAACTAAGGCTTAGACGTTTGGACCTATAGCCTAATAAGATTTTGTTTTTGATTTTGATTTTATTATGCTGACGGCTAATCACACAATTTGAAGGTAGTTTGAAAGGGACAGGATTCAGGAATAGGCTAGTAAGATTTCTGTCTGACTCACCTCATGTTACCCCATTATAGGCTGGTTTCTGACAGAAATTACGTTTTGTGCCAACATGTTGAAACACTACAGCCTTTATTTGGTGAATGGAAATGCAAATTCCTTTCTTTGGTTAATGTCCGCGATTCACATTAACTGGCTATCACCACCAGTGCATTGTAGATAGATACAGTAGATAGATAGATACTTTATTGATCCCCAAGGGGAAATTCAAGGTCTCCGTATACAGCATACAGACATCACACACAACATGCACTAACAGCAGAAAAAGTAATGAAAGTATATAACATAAAAAAACACACCTAAGCAATAGGGACAGTAGAAGATAAAGAATATACTAAAATACAATTTATACTAAATAACACAATCTAAATCAAGTCTAAAACAGTATCCACATAGTGTGCTTAGGGGCGATTAAGCATGAGGCGCTTGCAATGACTGAGGCAGGGACTGAGCCTGATGATTCTCTGTGCATAGTAAGGTAAGGTGCTCTGTGAGAATGAGTGTCATGGTGATGGTGCAAATGAGTAAGTCCAACAGTGCAAGAATAAAGTCTAGAGACCAGCATAAAATAAATATGGACATATAAGAGAGTAGACAAGGTAATATAAATGGGGGGCACGTCCATCCAATGTCTATAGTGATACGGCCCTGAGTCAGCACAAGAAAACGACAACTTTCAACTGTTACATATAAAGGTTTGACTGTATTGTTGAATTCATTTAAATGTAACATTAAAACCTTTACTTTGCAGGACATTGTATTTCTTGGAGAAGCAGAAAGCGGCATAGGTTATTCAAAACAGAGATGTAAACTTACATCTACAGATGTAAAGTCATAATAATAGATTTTCCATCCACTTAAAGGTTATTAAATATATCTTCTAATCTATTCAAAAGCCACTCCTTGTTTGTTTGCAGATCTGAAATTCTTTCAAAGCTTTCATATCCTTTTCCTTTCTTTTATCCTTTTTAAGATAAGATGATAAAGATGTTTAATGTTATGGCAACTGTTAAATGATTATTATATTATTCTGTAAAGGTCTGGGTATACAATAAATAGCTTGCAAATGTATTTAAGTTATCATGTTTCTACGAAACAATATTAATTTTAATCCTCATATCCCGCTGGCAGGACGGTTGCCCCCAACATTCTAAATCAATTGTATGCACCATATTGCTATGTAGCATAGGAATGTTATACACCATTTCAAAGCTTTGGCTCTTGGGAATCAAAAAATGACAACTTTTTTCATGTACAATCTGTATAGTGCTTTACATTTTCAGATTAATTTTATTATGTCTCAATTAAATTTGATCCAAAATGCCCCCCTCCCCCTCCTCCGCTTTTGGTGCTACCCTGACTTCTGGCTGCAGTGTAGCTGCAGCACCATAAGTAGATGCAACATATTGGGTACTGAAATATTCACAAGAATCCATAGAAATTGAATCTTCATGTTGTATTATCCAATATTAGTTGTACAGATGTATAGTTTATCTTATACACACTCATTGAACCAACAAAGTAAATGCAAAAATAGAGACTTTTTTGTTATTATTTGATATTGTGTGTAGTCAGTCTATATCAGAACACCCGACATACAATCTAAATAGTCCACAGGAAACCTCAAAGTGTTACCTTTCATTTGAGACCAGGATTAGGCTTCTACACAAAGGGGTTCATGTGCAGTAAGCATTTGAGTGTCAGTATAAGTATATATACTCTTTTGATCCCGTGAGGGAAATTTGGTCTCTGCTTTTATCCCAATCCGTGAATTAGTGAAACACACACAGCACACAGTGTACACACAGTGAGGTGAAGCACACACTAATCCCGGCGCAGTGAGCTGCCTGCATCAACAGCGGCGCTCGGGGAGCAGTGAGGGGTTGGGTGCCTTGCTCAAGGAGCACTTCAGCCGTGCCTACTGGTCGGGGTTCGAACCGGCAACCCTCCGGTTACAGGTCCGAAGTGCTAACCAGTAGGCCACGGCTGCCCTCTGCCAGTATGCATTTTGGATAACAAAAAGTCCTATGGGGAGTTTCCATAGGCATTTTACAAAACGGATGAGCATACCTTGGCAAATAATGGTCTAAAGCACTCATATTTTCATTCTATATTGATCTACTTTTGCACACAGCCTCACAAGACCTGGTGCTAGGGCTCAGTTGTGTTTCTAAGGGATATCAAGTGACCCAGAGGGCTGAAATGTGGTCAGTTCAGAGATGCTTGTAATCCGGCAGAAAGAAAAAACTATATTCTAGCCTCTGTAACTCTGTGAGAGTACATCACAGTTATTTTGACTGTTTCCTACAAAAACTACAGGTTTCAGCTTTTTATAGAGGTCCAACATTTGATGGTAGGCCCCAAAAGAGGTGGGAACAATGCCCTTGTAAATAGGCACATTGCAATTTCAGGCAACAACTTGAAATTTGTATTGAGATCTAAGTGATTAAATCTGTAAAAATACATCATGCAATAGGCTTATCAAAAGCAATGTGCCAGTGTCTTGTAGTTCAAATATTGGGCAGGATCTTTATCCTGCAATCTTTATGCAATCACTTATAGGCCTATTATATTTTGCATCGGGGACAAATTATTTTGTGATCTGCAGGCAGCTGCGCTAGTTGTGCCGCTGTTGTTTAGGTTTTTTAAAAGAACACGAGCATGGACCCTTAACAACGGCTAACAACATTTCCTAACAGTGTAAAACACATATTGTATAGCCTAAACATACAGATAGGTTACATATAATTAGGCTATGCCTATATAGCGCATTTTCTAGGACAGTGGGCCTAGAGGCGACTGGTGAGTAGCCTATCGACATTGAACAGCACACAGCATCACGGTGTTCCTGTGCAGTCCAACAGATAGGCTAGGCCTAGCCTTAGACTGTTATAATTAGGCTATTTGCTACCTTAACTTCTTACTAGAATTATTTGTAAACTTCTTAGGTATGACAACTGCATTGTGTGATAGACTGTGATTGAATGTAAACCGTTGCATGGTAACGTTAGGCTATACCGACACGTGGGAATTCAATGACAGACATAAAAAACTGACCCCGACGTTATTTGAACAGGCAACCCTTCCAATCCAGAGTCAGACACGCTACCGTTGTGCCATGAGGTCCGCCTATAGGCCACTTATTTTTGGGTTATTACTGTTGTGAATATTTATTCAAAGGCATATGATGGGATGGTGTTCAGTAAAGTAACTAAAAAATGCAATTCCAGGGAATTACCATTGCATGTAAATGCAAAAAAGCTGCTGTGTATAACATTATATTACTTACAGTTGATTATTCAGATTACATAGTCTTACAGTATTCTTGAAAACCACTTACTTGGTTAGATGTTAGCTTAGAGTATATGACAGTAAGTAAAAATAAATTGTCAATTCAATATTGATCAACATTGTTTGTTTTAATACAGCAGAATGATACTCAGAATACACTAATGAACACTTACCAATGTAAGCTTGAAGTAAAAATCACAGTTGTGTATATTATATATACAGAACTTGATAATGCCAAATTTGGTCTCTGCATTTAACCCAATCGGTGAATTAGTGAAACACAAACAGCACACAGTGAACACACAGTGAGGTGAAGCACACACTAATCCCGGCGCAGTTAGCTGCTACGTTTGATTGTCGTTAGCTATCGAAACCTACAGCTATCGGTCACTGTAAAGTTGACGACATATTAACGTTTATTAACAGTGGGTTTCCTTACATAATACATATCAACGTAGGGTGCTAACGTCAACTATTTCACTAACGTTAACGTTACCTAATGTTAGTTTAGTTATTTGTGGCCCATCATTTCATACACGCTAACGTTACATAATGTTTGACGACCGGAACACTTACCTTGTCTTGAGCAAATAAAGTGACCAAGACATAGCAGGCGAAGACGTTCAGAAGATTCACAGCTCCAGCGCCAGCAGTAGCTCACGTTCAACTGTAGATTACTTTCAGCTGGAGGTCACGTCATAATGCTAAAAGTTGCCGCCAAGGCGGTCAATGTTAAGTCAATGGGAATTTATTGCTCTTTTATCGTAAATATCTCAAAAAGTATAAAGTTCACAAATGTAAAAATTACTTTGTACAATTGTCCGTTACAAGACCTGTAGGAGTGTTTGAATGACGTCAAACGGTTCAGTGGTTTTAGTGTCATTAAACGTCAAATTTGGTCAGAAGAAGAATAATAACTAGAGAATGCAATTCCAGGGAATTACGAGTGCATGAAAATGAAGCTAGGACAGACATAGCATAGCTTAATAAAAGTTGATAGTTTAGAAGTAGACAGTTTAAAAGTTGAATGTAGATAGTTTAACAGTTGTTAATAGACAGATAGTATAATAGACAGATTTTAAACTTTCAATGAATGTTGAAAGTTTAAAAGTTAAATGTAGATAGTTTAAAAGTAGTTGACCGACTGATAGTTTAATGCGTGTTGATAGACAAATAGTTTAAAGGCTCTATATAGGTAGATAGTTGACGATAACCGAAACAAACATTAGAGCCATTCCAACTGTCAGTTATCGTTAACTATATACCTAAATAATTTAACCATTTAAACTATCCACCTATTTAACTGTTCAGTCATTCCAACTATATCAAACCTCATATACCTAGCAACCAAAATAGTTTGTTTTTACTCTGTATGATATTTTACATCATATTTTTGCATTTTCATGTACTGTATTTCCTTCAGGAAATGCTTTTCTAGTTACAGTGCATGAAAATGCACTGTACTGTTCTTCCTAGGCTTCTTCTTCTTCTTCTTCTTACAGTGCATGACAATGCACTCTACTGTTCTTCCTAGGCTTCTTCTTATTACAGTGCATGAAAATGCACTGTACTGTTCTTCCTAGGCTTCTTATTATTATTACAGTGCATGAAAATGCACTGTACTGTTATTCCAAGGCATGTTATTATTACAGTGCATGAAAATGCACTGTACTGTTCTTCCTAGGCTTCTTCTTATTCTTATTCTTCTTCTAACGCTTTTAATGCAGCTTCAACCGTTTAACGTAGAAACTTCAAACTATGTTACGTAGGTCTTACTTAGGAAATGGGTGCTATGTATTTTTCAGCTTTGTAACTTTTATACTTTTTAAACTATTAATTAAAAACTATCAAAATGTCCCTATTGACTTAACATTGCCCTTTATGACATCACAGCAATTAGAATCCTATGGCAGGTGTTCAGGCCACCTGTCCCAACTGCCATTCTCAGGCTTTAAGCATACAAACTGGCCCTATTAAGACTACACACCCTATTCAACTGCTTCCTCTGCCAAAAACTGTTTCAAAATAAAAGTCCTCACTACAATATTTCACTGTTAAACAATTTAACCCTTTAAACTACTGAACTTTTTAACTATTCAGCCATTGTAACTGTTACTTGTCATCAACTATGACTCCTACCCACTGTAGCTAGTTAGCATGGTTAGCATTGTTAACATTTTTAGCAAAACTGCTAAAAACGATTAGTTAACATAACTGCTAGCAAACATTAGAGCCATTCCAACTGTCAGTTATCGTCAATTATCTACCTAAATAATTGAACCATTTAAATTATCCACCTATTTAACCGTTCAATCATTCCAACTATATCAAACCTTATCTACCAAGCAAATCATTTAACCATATAAACTATCCACCTATTTAACTGTTCAGTCATTCCAACTATATTAAACCTCATCTACCTAGCAACCAATATAGTTTGTTTTTACTGTATGATATTTTACATCATATTTTTTGCATTTTCATGCACTGTATTTCCTTCAGGAAATGCTTTTCTAGTTACAGTGCATGAAAATGCACTGTACTGTTCTTCCTAGGCTTCTTATTCTTATGCTTATTCATATGCTTCTTCTAACGCACTTAATGCAGCTTCAACTGTTTAACGTAGAAACTTCATTCAAACTATGTTACGTAGGTCTTAGGACATGGGTGCTATGTATTTTTCAGCTTTGTAACTTTTATACTTTTTAAACTATTAATTAAAAACTAATCAAAATTTCCCCATTGACTTAACATTATGATTATGACATCACAATAACATTGCCCGTTAAGCAATTAGAATCCTATGGCAGGTGTTCGGGCCACCTGGATCAACTGCCAGTCTCAGGCTTTAAGCATACAAACTGGCCCTATTAAGACTACACATCCTGTTCAACTGCTTCCTCTGCCAAAAACTGTTTCAAAATAAAAGTCCTCACTAGAATATTTCACTGTTAAACAATTTAACCCTTTAAACTACTGAACCTTTTAACAGTTCAGCCATTGTAACTGTTACTTATCATCAACTATGACTCCTACCCACTGTAGCTAGTTAGCCTAACATTGTTAGCATTTTTAACAAAACTGCTAAAAAATGATTGGTTAGCTAAGTTAGATGTTAGTTAGCATTGTTAGCTTACATTTTTAGCATAGTAACATGTTAAACTGCTAGAAAATGAAAATGATTAGCTAGGTTAGCTTAACATGGTTTACATAGTTAGCATGCTAACATGTTAACATGCTATTTAGCATTTTTTTAGCAAAACTACCATTCAACTTGTTAACATTATTATCTTTGATAACATAGTTAGCATAACTGCTAGCAAACATTAGAGCCATTCCAACTGTCAGTTACCATTTTAAAAATTTAACCATTCAAATGATCCCTTATTTAACCGTTCAATCATTCCAACTATATTAAACCTTATCTACCAAAGCAAATCATTTAACTATATAAACTATCCACTTATTTAACTGTTCAGTCATTCCAACTATATTAAACCTCATCTACCTAGCAACCAATATAGTTTGTTTTTACTCTGTATGATATTTTACATTATATTTTTGCATTTTCATGCACTGTATTTCCTTCAGGAAATGCTTTTTCTAGTTACAGTGCATGAAAATGCACTGTACTGTTCTTCCTAGGCTTCTTATTCTTATGCTTATTCATATGCTTTTTCTGCACTTAATGCAGCTTCAACTGTTTAACATTAGAAACTTCATTCAAACTATGTTACGTAGGTCTTGGGACATGGGTGCTATGTATTTTTCAACTTTGTAACTTTTATACTTTTTAAACTATTAATTAAAACTAATAAAATTTCCCCATTGACTTAACATTATGATTATGACATCACAATATGGCCGTTAAGCAATTAGAATCCTATGGCAGGTGTTCAGGCCACCTGGATCAACTGCCAGTCTCAGGCTTTAAGCATACAAACTGGCCCTATTAAGACTACACATCCTGTTCAACTGCTTCCTCTGCCCAAAACTGTTTCAAAATAAAAGTCCTCACTAGAATATTTCACTGTTAAACAATTTAACCCTTTTAAACTACTGAACCTTTTAACAGTTCAGCCATTGTAACTGTTACTTATCATCAACTATGACTCCTACCCTGTACTAATTCTAGTTAGCATTTTTAACATTGTTCAATGCTGTTTTTTTAACAAAACTGTTAAAATGATTATAAAAGTTAGCTAAATAACATTGGTTAAAAAATTTAACCATTTAAACTATCCACCTATTAAACTGTTAGTCATTCCTAGCTATGAAAAATGATTAGCTAGGTTAGCTAATTTAACATGGTTTACATAGTTAGCATGCTAACATGTTAGCATGCTATTTAGCATTTTTAGCAAAACTACTAAAAATGAAAAGATTAGCTAAGTTAACTAAGTTAAGTAACTTGGTTAACATTATTATCTTTGATAACATATTTAGCATAACTGCTAGCAAACATTAGAGCCATTCCAACTGTCAGTTATCGTCAATTATCTACCTAAATAATTTAACCATTCAAACTATCCACTTATTTAACTGTTCAATCATTCCAACTATATTAAACCTTATCTACCAAGCAAATCATTTAACTATATAAACTATCCACCTTATTTAACTGTTAAGTCATTCCAACTATATTACACCTCATCTACTATATTAAACCCAATATAGTTTGTTTTTAATCTGTATGATATTTTACATTATCATGTTTTTGCATTTTCATGCACATCATTTGTTTCAGGAAATATATTTCACAGTTATGTGTTTTGAATTTGCACTGCACTGTTATCCGAATTTCTTTTTCTTATTCTTCTTCTTCTTTTTGTGCGTTTAATGCAGCTTCAACCGTTTAACGTAGAAACTTCATTCAAACTGCGCTATAGGTCTTACTTATGTGACTTCAGCTATGTATTTTTCAACTTTGTAACTTTTATACTTTTTAAACTATTAATTAAAACTACTAAAAATTTCCCCATTGACTTAACATTAGATTATGACATCACAATAGCAATTAGAATCCTATGCCAGGTGTTCAGGCCACCTGGAGCCACTGTCTCAGGCTTTAAGCATACAATATGGCTGTATTAAGACTGCAGATCCTGTTCAACTGCTTCCTGTGCCCACAACTGTTTCAAATTAAAAGTCCCTTTAAACTATTAAACTGTTCAACTGTTATCAACTGTTCAACTGTTGTAACTGTCAGTCAACTATGACTCCCATCAACTGTATCCTCAGCCTTCAACTGTTTCATAATAATTCTATTAAGACTACACATTCTGTTCAACTGTTTCCTCTCTCCACAACTGTTTCAAAATAAAAGTCCTCGCTACAATAATTCCCTATTAAATAATTTAACCATTTAAACTATCCACCTATTAAACTGTTCAGTCATTCCAACTATATTAAACCTCATCTACCTAGCAAATAATTTAACCATTTAAACTATCCACCTATTTAACTGCCCAGTCATTCCAACTATATTAAACCTCATCTACCTAGAAAATAACTTAACCTTTTAAACTATCCACCTATTTAACTTTTCAGTCATTCCAACTATATTAAACCTCATCTAGGCTACCTAGTTCAGTCAATCCAACTATATTAAACCTCATCTGCCTAGCAAATAATTTAACCTTTTAAACTATCCACCTATTTAACTGTTCAATCATTCCAACTATATTAAACCTCATCTACCAAGTTCAGTCATTCCAACTACATTAAACCTCATCTACCTAGCAAATAATTTAACCTTTTAAACCATCCACTTATTTAACTGTTCAGTCATTCCAACTATATTAAACCTCATCTACCTAGTTCAGTAATTCCAACTATATTAAACCTCATCATGTTGGTTACCAATTAGCACATCATCTGTTTTAACAATATATTTCACACCATGTGTTTTGCATTTTCATGCACTAGTAATTCCCTGGAATTGCATTTTCTAGTTATTTTTCTTCTTCTAACGCAGTTAATGCAGCTTCAACCGTTTAACGTAGAAACTTCATTCAAACTATGTTACGTAGGTCTTACTTAGGACATGGGTGCTATGTATTTTTCAGCTTTGTAACTTTTATACTTTTTAAACTATTAATTAAAAACTAATCAAAATTTCCCCATTGACTTAACATTAGATTATGACATCACAATAGCAATTAGAATCCTATGCCAGGTGTTCAGGCCACCTGGAGCCACTGTCTCAGGCTTTAAGCATACAATATGGCTGTATTAAGACTGCAGATCCTGTTCAACTGCTTCCTGTGCCCACAACTGTTTCAAATTAAAAGTCCCTTTAAACTATTAAACTGTTCAACTGTTATCAACTGTTCAACTGTTGTAACTGTCAGTCAACTATGACTCCCATCAACTGTATCCTCAGCCTTCAACTGTTTCATAATAATTCTATTAAGACTACACATTCTGTTCAACTGTTTCCTCTCTCCACAACTGTTTCAAAATAAAAGTCCTCGCTACAATAATTCCCTATTAAATAATTTAACCATTTAAACTATCCACCTATTAAACTGTTCAGTCATTCCAACTATATTAAACCTCATCTACCTAGCAAATAATTTAACCATTTAAACTATCCACCTATTTAACTGCCCAGTCATTCCAACTATATTAAACCTCATCTACCTAGAAAATAACTTAACCTTTTAAACTATCCACCTATTTAACTTTTCAGTCATTCCAACTATATTAAACCTCATCTAGGCTACCTAGTTCAGTCAATCCAACTATATTAAACCTCATCTGCCTAGCAAATAATTTAACCTTTTAAACTATCCACCTATTTAACTGTTCAATCATTCCAACTATATTAAACCTCATCTACCAAGTTCAGTCATTCCAACTACATTAAACCTCATCTACCTAGCAAATAATTTAACCTTTTAAACCATCCACTTATTTAACTGTTCAGTCATTCCAACTATATTAAACCTCATCTACCTAGTTCAGTAATTCCAACTATATTAAACCTCATCATGTTGATTACCAATTAGCACATCATCTGTTTTAACAATATATTTCACACCATGTGTTTTGCATTTTCATGCACTAGTAATTCCCTGGAATTTTATTTTCTAGTTATTTTTCTTCTTCTAACGCAGTTAATGCAGCTTCAACCGTTTAACGTAGAAACTTCATTCAAACTATGTTACGTAGGTCTTACTTAGGACATGGGTGCTATGTATTTTTCAGCTTTGTAACTTTTATACTTTTTAAACTATTAATTAAAAACTAATCAAAATTTCCCCATTGACTTAACATTATGATTATGACATCACAACATGGCCGTTAAGCAATTAGAATCCTATGGCAGGTGTTAGGGCCACCTGGATCAACTGCCAGTCTCAGGCTTTAAGCATACAAACTGGCCCTATTAAGACTACACATCCTGTTCAACTGCTTCCTCTGCCAAAAACTGTTTCAAAATAAAAGTCCTCACTAGAATATTTCACTGTTAAACAATTTAACCCTTTAAACTACTGAACCTTTTAACTGTTCAGCGAGACAGCTGCCTACTGCCTCCCTCCCTACATAGAGAGCTGTCTCACTAGACATGACTTTGGATTAAATGCATCTTTTAAAAATGAGCGTAGCACTCTAGAATCTTTGGTTAACACTCACGGTATGGCGTTAGCAAAGGCCTGACGTTAAACTAAATTAGCTTACGTAAGCTAGCAGCCTAACGGTATAAATTAGTTTTACGGCCGGCAGATATATCAGACCAGACGCTATTAATGGTTACAACAATGGCATAATCAGATAGTAAATTGTTTATTTCTAATCTGTAATCTGCAAATCTAAGCAAAATAAGATCACACAAATGACATTTTAAACAGATTCAGCAGCCATTACCGATGTCATCTGCCATGTTTGTTTACCTTTCACAGCTGTTTCAGACGTTGCCGCAAGGGATTATGGGTAGGAGGGAGCATGAAGTGTGCATCGATGCTGCCTTCAAAAAGGACCGTTATTTGGGAATTCTAAGATATCTTAAAAGGCAGCAGAATTTGTTTTTTTGGGTTTTGAACCGCACTTGCTGCCTTGCTCCCCAGTTAGATATCTTAAAAGGCAGCAATTTTACCCGTTTCGAACACACCCTATGACTCCTACCCACTGTAGCTAGTTAGCATGGTTAACATAGTTAGCATGTAAGCATTGCTAACATTGTTAGCATTTTTAACAAAACTGCTAAAAATGAGTAGCTAAGTTAACTAAGTAACATGGTTAGCATTGTTAACATGCTAGCATGTTAGCATGCTAGTTAGCATAGTTAGCATAACTGCTAAAAATAATTAGCTAAGTTAACTAAGTAACATGGTTAGCATAGTTAGCATGCTAGTTAGCATTTTTAAAAAAACTGCTAAAAATAATTAGCTAAGTTATCTAAGTAACATGGTTAGCATAGTTAGCATGCTAGTTAGCATAACTTTTAAAAATGATTAGCTAGGTTAGCTAAGTAACATGGTTAACATAATTAGCATGTTAACATGCTAGTTAAAATAGTTAGCATACCTACTAAAAATGATTAGCTAAGTTAGTTAAGTCACATGGTAAGCATACTGAACATGTTAACATGCTAGTTAGCATAGTTAGCATACCTACTAAAAATGATTAGCTAGGTTAGCTAAGTCACATGGTTAACATAGTGCTAGTTAGCATAACTACTAAAAATGAAAACATTAGCTAAGTTAACCAAGTTAAGTAACTTGGTTAACATTATTATATTTGATAACATAGTTAGCATAACTGCTAGCAAACATTAGAGCCGTTCCAACTGTCAGTTATCGTCAATTATCTACCTAAATAATTTAACCATTTAAACTATCCACTTATTTAACTGTTCAATCATTCCAACTATATTAAACCTTATCTACCAAGCAAATCATTTAACTATATAAACTATCCACCTATTTAACTGTTCAGTCATTCCAACTATATCAAACCTCATCTACCTAGCAATCAATATAGTTTGTTTTTACTCTGTATGATATTTTACATCATATTTTTTGCATTTTCATGCACTGTATTTCCTTCAGGAAATGCTTTTCTAGTTCTTATTATTTTTCTTCTTCTAACGCAGTTAATACAGCTTCAACCGAAACTTCATTCAAACTGCGTTGCGTAGGTCTTACTTAGGACATGGGGGCTTTGTATTTTTCATCTTTGTAACTTTTATACTTTTTAAACTATTAATTAAAAACTATTATTTAAAACTAAATTTCCCCATAGACTTAACATGGGCTGATGACATCACAATGGACTAATTAACTTGATTTGCACCTGTATCATCTTCCAGCTGCTCATCTAGGCCCCATCAAAGAATCAGTTCAACTGATTGCACCTGTATCAACTGCTTTCTATTGAACTAGACCAACTCTCTCTGTGTTTCTCCATTCTACAAGGATATAAGACACATTTCATCCAACTTTCTATCCATTCATCCTCTTCAAACCATTCACTCATCCACCCATTAAACTATCCATCAACATCCATTAAACACTCTGCCTATCAACATCCATTCAACTTTCTGTCTATCAACATCCATTACACTATCTACATTTAACTTTTAAACTATATACTCTGTCTCAGGCTTTAAGCATACAATATGGCTCTATTAAGACTGCCGTTAAGCAATTAGAATCCTAGGCCAGGTGGCCAGGCCACCTGCACCATATCAGTTTCTCAGGCTAACCTTTTAAACTATCCACCTATTTGACTGTTCAGTCAGTCCAACTATATTAAACCTCATCTACCTAGTTCAGTCATTCCAACTATATTAAACCTCATCTACCTAGCAAATAATTTAACCTTTTACACTATCCACCTATTTAACCGTTCAGTCATTCCAACTATATTAAACTTTGTCTACCTAGCAAATAATTTAACCTTTTAAACTATCCACCTATTTAACTGTTCAGTCATTCCAACTATATTAAACCTCATCTACCTAGTTCAGTCATTCCAACTATATTAAACCTCATCTACCTAGTTCAGTCATTTGAACTATATTAAACCTGTCATGAGCATTCTCTCTCCCTGGTAACAACCTTAATTGAATTAAATTCTATGCCACTCTGCTCACTCTCTCTCTACTCTGCCTAACGAGCTCCACCTGGCTCCGCCCCACTCTGCTCTAATTACTCTGCCAGCTGCACTGCATTTCTCCACTAACCTCTCCCAGTATATAAAGCCCTGTTTTTCAGCCAAGCCCTGTCAGATCGTCTTCAAGCCTGGACCAGTAACCTGCCTGCCTATCTACTCTCTGACTCCTACCTGTGATTCGGATCCATTCTTGACTGCCTCCCTGTTCTACTGCCCCGGTTATCCCGACCTGCCTTCGGATCTTCTCGATTACTCTCCGATCTTCAGCCCCCGGTAACTTCGAATCTGCCTTCTGTCTCTCCTGCGCTTAGTGCCTAGCCCTGGTCTGTACTACTGCCTGCTGTTCATCTTGCTGTTGTGTGTGTGTGTTCCCCAGGCCTCCGACCACCAGACGAAGCGAGCCCAGACGCGTCACCACCCTCAGCCGAGGCGCCCGCTCGATCACTGGGGACACACACACTCAGCACCTTGGACTGGAACCCCCCGGAAACTTGGTAACCCACAGGACCCTGAAAAACCCCAGAGCCCCGAGAACCCCTGGAACCCCTGACACCCCTGGCACTCCTAGCACCCCAGGAACCGGAACCTCCAAGACCTCACGATTCTCTCACTCCTCTTCCCCCCTGAACCCTTCAATAAAAAGACTCTGAATTTGAACTTGCGCTCTTGGGTCGTCTTCTGTCTGTGACAAAACCTCATCATGTTGGTTGCCAATTAGCACATCATCTGTTTTAACAATATATTTCACACCATATGTTTTGCATTTTCATGCACTGGTAATTCCCTGGAATTGCGTTAGTCCATTGTGTTTTCATCAGCCTAATGTTAAGTCTATGGGGAAATTTTGAGTAGTTTTTAATAAATAGTTTAAAAAGTATAAAAGTTACAAATATGAAAAATATATTGCCCAGATGTCCTAAGTAAGACCTACGTAACATAGTTTGAATGAAGTTTCTACGTTAAACGGTTGAAGCTGCATTAATTCCGTTAGAAGAAGAAGAAGAAGCCTAGGAAGAACAGTACAGTGCATTTTCATGCACTGTAATAAGAAGACTTGGAAGAACAGTACAGTGCATTTTCATGCACTGTAATAAGACTTGGAAGAACAGTATAGTGCATTTTCATGCACTATAATAAGAAGAACAGTGATAATAGTCCATTGCATTTACATGCAATGCAATGATTATGTGAGGAGAGAGAGTGAAGCATGGTGTGAATAAGAGTGGCTTTTTGATAGCTTTGGAAAAGGAAATCAAGTTACTTTCTGATATATTTGTGTGTGTTAGGTAGAGAATAGTTAAGTAGTGTTTCATGAAATTGAAAACTATAATCCAAATTAGTGTGCTTATTGAAAAATATCTGGACAGAGTTTCAGAGAGATAACTTAGGCTATTAGGCCTAGGCCTACTAGCTACCTGTTTCTCGAGGGTTTGAAATGTATATCTAATGTGAATTTGTCCGAACATCTCTGAACATCAAGGTTGTTTTGAAAGAGAAACAAATTAAGTAGGCTAATATTGAGCTGCATAAACATTTTCATAGTAATAATTGGGCATGATGATCTTGTTGAGATACATTAATGCAACATCAGAGGAGAAAACTGATCCATAGAAATTCAGTAAATAGAAGGAATGAAAGGAATTTGTTTAAAATTGAAAAAACTGAAAGAGAACAGCCTGCGGTGTGTGCTGTTTTGAGCAATTGTGTGCATTGCTGTTGTATCCTGCGTCCTTTTGTGTAGTATTGTGTAGTGATCTACTGTATGTCATACTGTATGTGTCATTTAGCATAAGGTGTGGACAGTGTTTAGGCTATTTACACACTTGCAGATGCCTGCCAGGTCATCATTGCTCCAAAATGATAAAAATGATTGAACTCAAAAATAGATACACTTATTGTTAATATATACAGTATGTGTGTATGTATATATATATATCTTTTCTGTAGTAGCAGCAGGGGTCATCGTTGAAAATGAGAATGTGTTCTCAATTTTTTGAGCTGGTTACACTAAGGCCATGGTGGAAAGTCCCCAACCAATAGCTCAAGGAATTGGATATATTCCCTGTGTATAACAGAAAGAACATTAAGCGTCATCAACCTTTTACTTGGATTGAGGACCTTTAAAGGCATGGCATTGAGTAAAGTCAGAGACTTTCTAGCTTTACAGCACTCAAAGAATCTGTCATAGAAATGTATGAGGTTAGTTTGTAACGCAAACATGGCAGTCATCTACACATATTCCGCCCCTTCTGTGTTGTGAATACATCGTGCCAATCATGTGTTGTGATCTCACAGCTGGAGTGAGGTTGGTGTGTTGTGATTCGTGAAGCATTGCACACGCGTAGTTGTACCCGAAATAGATGCCTGATAAGTGCCCAAAAAGTGTTGCAACATGGCTGCCGAGTGGAGGGACTTGCCTAAAAGAACTTTGGTACAGTGCTGAGAATGGACTATTTTATTGTATAATGTTTAGTGTGTCTTTCTGTATAAAGGGCCATTGTACACCTGAGAATGAAAATAAAGGTTGAATGTGTTGATGAATGTGATGGCTAAAAAAATGATGGATTCTGATTGGCTGTCAGCTTTTTATTGTTCTCAAAATCGCTCTGAAGGAGATCCCCAACAATATTGATCTTCATGTCGTTATCGTTGTAGTTTATGTCTGGACGTCGTCATTCATATTAGCTAGAATTATATTTTTTTTGCTGTTATCGTTATAGTTATCGTTCTTGGTGTGATCGGCCCTTAAAAAAATGAATCCCAACAAGATGAATAGGACCTTAATGTACAGCGGAACTTTCTGCACCATTCTGGGGAGCCATAGGTCAATAATAAGCCTAGTCAACCAATCATTTCTATAGTTTCATATGACATACTAGTTGAAGGCCTTACAGCTGGGTTTCAGTTCCAAGTAGAGGTCAGCTGCCTACAAAAACAGGTGACTGGAGGTATCAGTTTCTCAGAGCATCCTATGTTTACACTTTGCTACCAGGCAACCTTGTCCTAGATTCTAGGGGCTAGAGTTTACATTTGAAAAACAAATGGACTCTAAATATGATCAGATGTTTCGATAGAGAGCACGTGGGGAGATATTTCAGCAATGGCTGTAAGTCTTGTGAATGTTTTATATTGTTCTACTGCATTATATAATCTTGTTTAAAATAGGATATTTGTGTAACATTGCAGAAGAACCAAGTGCTATGGTCTAAGAGGCAGACAGCAAAAGCATCATTAAAGTAAGTGTCATTCCTGACTCTTTGCAGGTTCATTCTTTGATATTATCAACCATAAATAAGAAGGGATATGTTATTAGCGTTCACTCAAAAACAATACTTAATGAATTAATCTGAAGTTCTAGTTCTCTCAGCATTGTTAAAGACTTCAACGCTAGATAAAAACTGTCTACTGTGGCTGTGCAGCTTGTGTATGTGCAGGTTGTTTTTGTCTTTTCTTATTAATCCAGGATAGATTTACAAAACTACAACTAAAATCTGTAAATTCTGTTTTTGTTGCTTTCAGTACTTACTCAGCAGTTATCATTTCAATAACTAGTTTTTAGCACAGAACCGCTTGATGCTCCCAGTTGTTTCAGATTAGCACTGTTTTGATATATTCACAGATTAGCACTGTTTTGATATATTCACAGATTAGCACTGTTTTGATATATTCACACAGGCACAACTGTCAGCTGTTTCCATCTGCATGAATCTTTAATGAAGTCTGCTGTAACCCCAGACCAGCAGGGTGTGCCTGCAGGTAGTGCACCCTTCCCATCTCAGCCCCCAGGTGAGCCTCCCCTATAAAAGTGACTTGAATAGACTGTCAAACATTACATGCCATACCTTTGCTAGTCCACTTTCCACAAATAGTTTTGCTCATTTGGCTGAATTGTCCAGGATATATTTTTTCATGGTTGTTTGTCTAGCTTACGCCATCAACCTTCCACCTAGTGCTGTCTACCCTTCTCCTCCATATGGTCAAGTCCCAATGCCACCAGGTAGTTGCCAGTGACAACATTTGTAGACAGAGTTATTGTCAGTATGACCCGTCACATGTATAACTGGCTGTCTCAGTCTTACTGTTGTGTAACTGTTGTGGATGTATATTCATGAGCCATACTTATGCCTTTCTTTTAGGGTATATGCCATTTCAAATGCCAGTTCACATGCCATCTCCAGTGCACCCACAGTACCCTCCTCAGATGCCAGTGGAAATGCCAATGCCTGCTCCTGGGAGACCACCAGACTGCCCACCAGGGTTAGAGTATCTCATTCAAGTAAGATGGCTGCTTAGACAATGTTTTAAAAATCACCATATTGTACAGCACCAACCACAGTGGTATTAGTCCATAAGACGAAGTAAGAGTTCATCCATTCTTTGTACCATCACTGACTAACAACTAAAAAGCAACTGATGTAATTGGCAGTACTGTGTTCCTCCATCTCACAGATTGACCAGCTTCTTGTTCACCAGCAGATGGAGCTGATGGAAGGTATGTTTACTGAAAGTACTGTAGACACGAAAACATTGAACTAAACATGAGGCTGAAGTTGTGTTTTTAGGATGGCATGTGGGACATTGTCAAATCAAAAACAAAATTCAAGTAAAGGTTTATCAATTATGCAAGTCTCTAAAATATTAATCAAGTATGGTGCAGGACTGAAATCATTTGCAGGCCTATGTGTGGTAAAAACAAGATATGTATTTCCAAAGTAGACATGAATTGCATGCTACTTATTACAACGGACCATGCACAAGGTTAAATTAAGGTGTTCCCAAGCTGTTATACAAATTGCACATTATAATTACAGTGATGATGGGTTTTGAAACAAACAACAAGTACTTGGTGAAGAATAGTCTGGGACAGCAGGTGTTTTTTGCTGCTGAGGAAAACGACTGCCTCACCCTGCAGTGCTGCGGGCCGATGCGATCATTCGCCATCCACATTCAGGACAACATGGGCCAGACTGTCATGTCTGTGACAAGGCCTCTCAAATGCAGCGCCTGCTGCTTCCCTTGCTGCCTCCAAGAGGTTAGCTGATTCCATGCTTTTGTTGTTGTTGTTGTTGTTGTTGTTGGTGGTGGTGCTGTTTAAAATTGTTGCAGTCAGCAAATAAATTTACGGCAAGATACGTATGATAAGTAAGATAAGTATGTATATGTATGTAAATGATTGCTCTGGGTAGGACAAAGCACAGCTGTCCAGTGTACAAAGCACAGCAGTCATCTGTAGGTACACAATGTTTCTATACTAATGTGTGACAAGCAAAGAATAGTATCACACTACAGTACTTACATTAACTTAATTCAGCTACCTAAGAAGGCTGTTTTGAGCCTGGCGGTTTATTTTCACTTTAAGTATGAATTAACATGAATTGTTGGAATTAATCTCTTGCTTTCACTGTTGTGTTATTTAGCTGGAAGTACAGTCTCCCCCAGGAAACCCTATTGGATATGTCACACAGAATTGGCACCCGTATATTCCCAAGTTCACCATTCAGGATGAGCAAAGAAATTCTGTGCTGAGAATTACTGGGCCTTTCTGTGACTGCAAGTGTTTCTCTGATGTGAACTTTGAGGTAAAACACTGCTCATCAGCAAGGTGACTGAGGAAAGCAAACACTTAGAAACACAATATATCCTCACACAAATCATGTTGACTTCTTGTAACTCACATTGGAAGCTGTTTCTATATAGCTTAGTAAATACAATGCTGTTTTATACACCTTAGTAGTTCATACTAATAATTTTCTATCTTGTAAAAAAAAAAAAAATCAGATCAAATCACTGGATGAGACTTCAGTCGTTGGTCATATTTCTAAGCAGTGGTCTGGCTTTGGGAATGAGATGTATACAGATGCTGACAACTTTGGGGTGAAGTTTCCAATGGATATGGATGTGAAAATGAAAGCCACCATATTGGGAGCTTGTTTTCTCATAGTAAGTAGTTGACCATTCCTAAACAGTTTATCATTGAGTATATATGGTAGTCTTCACAAACACGAAGCAAGCAAACATGGACAAACACACACTGTATGTTTCATTAATTACATATGAACATAGCGTGCATATATTTTGTTACTTGCATTTGTTGCTTTCAGTTTTAAATATTTCCTGTTTTGCCTTTCAGGACTTTATGTTTTTTGAACATTCAAAGCAGCAAGATCATCATTAGAATGGTACGTCAGTGATGGGGATATTTTCAAATTGGAGATGCCGTTATGTGCTAATACTGCCACTTCTATAAGGTCCTCTTTCCTTGGTTTAGTCTTGTAGTCAGCTACTCTGAATGTCTCGGTCATTGTGTTTTCAACCTGACAATAAAAAGAAGCCAGCAGACTAACAATCTGAAATGTGTATGATGTTGGATAAAAAATTAAACACTAATCTTGGAACCACTGAACAATGTGGGAATCATGATGACAGGTAAAAATCTTTTGACTGTTTTTTTTAGATAAGTTTTGTGATAAGATATGTTGTTCTGTTTTGGTGAATCTGCTGCTGTTGTTATAATATAATGACTCCACTAGATGGCTGCAGTAAGCTTTCAATTGCATGAGCTCAACCTCAGAGAGCATCATTTATTGGTAGACCTGTTTCATGACTCAAAAATAAATCTACCTCATGAAGTCAAATGATAGGAAATTAACACACTACAAGACAGACTTCTCACAATTTTTCACATCAAAAAATGGAGTACTTACTTGTTGGTTGTTTATAGTTAAAGGTTAATCAATGGTTGATCAATGAACGTATTGTGTTGCTACTTTGATATGGGTTGGTTTGTACATTGATCTAAATATAATATGTGGTCATCAGCTTTAACACATCTTTGCTTTGTTTGCTTTGCTTTGCTTATGGTAAGGTCTGTGGTCCTCAGCAGGGCTTCTTGCTGTGCAATAAATGAAGGTCATCACCTGCTTGTTTAAACTATGTAATGTACTATGCAGTGCTGTAAACAACCCAGTCTGTAAATAAGTCCAGCATGTTCTGTTTGACATCATGCCAAATGTGGCCTTGCTCAGCCAGAGAACCAATCTTGGTTTTCACATAAATAAAGAGTGCAAGTCTTCACTTTAAAAAGATAGTTTGTGAGTCAGCAGCCTAAGGCATACCCGTCTGGACCAGGACCCAGGCTGTGTGTATGGTCAATCTGGTGTGCTCTGTAAAAAAGTATGGAGTGTTGTTTTCCGACTCATTAGTCTCCACAAAGAGATAGTTTGGACAGGAGCTATATGGTGACATGGGTCTTTTTGGCCTAAATACATAAATACAGCAGCTTGGCTCAGGTCCCTTTGAGCCTCTTCACTCCTTTGAACCCCCAGATAACTGCTGGGTGTGGAGGGCCGTGGTGGTGAGACTGCTGGAAATGTTTGGTTTGATCAATAATGAAAGACTCATCTGCTTATGTTGCCATCAGGAGATTGATACAGTGACTAAAATGAAGGGCTGATGTGGTGTTCTTCTCTGATGTTCCTGCCATAAGAGCTCAAATCATGAATGGTGGTCCACAGTGTGAAATCATTTCCTTTGAATGAGCAAATTCAAGTTGTTGGTGTTGTGTGTAGATTAGGAACTGGATCAGAAACTGTGAAAAAAGGAGAGATCCTGTTTATTAGTTTGTATTATACTATGAAAAAACCTAATGTGAGGGAACATAAAACTATTGTAATGGAATAATACTAAAAACCCCATAAGGGAATGCAAATGTCCCAACGCCTTAAGGGACTCTATGTTTAACAGGTGTGGCACAATTGATGCATTGTGAATACTTGAGTTTGC
Source organism: Alosa alosa (assembly GCF_017589495.1). Lineage (NCBI taxonomy): Eukaryota > Metazoa > Chordata > Actinopteri > Clupeiformes > Clupeidae > Alosa > Alosa alosa. The sequence goes on along the minus strand of NC_063189.1, from coordinate 43,860,240 downwards.
TCAAGAGCATGATACTATGATAGGGATTCAGAATAATCTCCGATATATGAAGCAATCTGCCTGAAGAGTTGATTTCATATGCCATGTTTTTTATTTCAGTCATGCTTTGGCTAATAAAAGAAAACCATAATTTGATTTATTAATTATTTTTTTATCATACACATCTAGCAGTGGGTCTCACCGGTAAATCATACTTAATGCTGAAGGGAACAGGGAGTCAATTAACTGAAATAGATTTGAAAGCCAAACAAGGAAAACAAGAAAGGGTTGAGATCCATATAGCCAGATAGACATGTACTTATTTTTCACTAGGAGAGTAGGTTAACATAAGTTTCAACTGGATAATTTCTTACGGAAGACATAAAATTGTGTTTGGATGTCTTTTTTTCGATTGTTTCTTTTGTTTTCTCCAAATTCATTTCTGAAAAAAAAAAAAAAAAAGGTTACCTCTGATGTCATTATGTGACATATTGGTACATGCCATTTATCACATTATGAATTACATTGCATCACATTGCCAGCCCTTGTGTTCATGAGCTGGGGAGTGGTCTAGATGGTCTATCATTTCAATCTTTGTTGAACTCTAAGATGGGACATTTCTCAGGTTGAAAAGAAATATCCATGGCTGCACGTTTTTGTATCATTGACGGTGAAATGTTTTATTATTTCACCAGTCCACAATAATAAAATAATGCACAGCCTAGAAAATAGTACAATTGTGAGCTTGTGCAAATTTATTTCTATTCATTTTTACTTACCGTAATGTTATCAAGAAAATACAAATACAACTACTTGAATGGCTTCCTTGTCAAAGTACAACAGTAGGCACAGGTAGGCCTAGTGGGTTCTGACAAAGCTGCAGGCACTTCAGTGATATACAACTACAGTACAAATAATCATGTACAGCATGCCCAACATGTGACCGAAGAATGTTTTAGGGTCTTTTGCATGCTAAGGTAGTGCATTGCAAATGGCATTAATGTGGCACACATGAACACATGCAGATTAGAGAGTGAGTTGATTTGCTATGTGTTGTGTGTTGCTATGTGTGTACCGTGTGATCATGACAGAGCACATTCTCCTTTCATTATTTTATCTCATCAGGTTGTCAGACTGTGTTCAATCCTCCTTGGCGCCATGCCATTGTCCATCACTCTGCCAAAAAACCAGAGGATTGAGAAGTTGCCAGATGTTATTCATTAATCAGATTACATTAATACAAAACAGCTAGGCCTCCTTGGACAATTGTGTGAGCGCCTCTGGCATGGGTTGCAGCCATATAAAATATTTATAGGCATTCCCAGCGAGACTGTGCTTTGGCCGAGCGGGCCTCCCCACTCACATCCCAAACAGCTGTCAGTCACAGATATAAATAAATAAAAGGAAAAAAAAGACTTTCCCAAAAAAGGATAGCATGGCTCCCTGGGGTGGTCTGAGCTGATTTGTGAGTCTTCACCTACTCTCTGCATTCATGGACTTTCAGGCATGGAAGAGCTGAAGGTCTAACTTTGGAAGGAGTGCAGACACGGTCTGCAAATTCCACAGATCTGTGCTCATTTTCTTTGCAACGGTATGCCATCATGTTTAATATTAAGGACCCCCTCAAAATGAGATGGTTCATCTCAAGGGGCTATCCTTGAAATAAAGAATAAAATATAAAGAATTGTATGATAAATTTGGTAAACCATGCTTACTATATTTCTCTTGTGTACTTACCCCATTTTACTTCCCACACTAACTGTTTGACCAAATCCATGGCAGTGGTGGTGCTTGTGATGCCAGAGTCAGAGAATTAACCTTTTGCTTTGCACTTTTTTTTATCTTTGGATCCTTTCGTTCTTTCTTTCATTTTTTCTTTCAGTCTTTTTCACATATTTCTCCTTCGCAAGGGGATTATGATATTAACATCATTTTTTTTAATTTAGCCATCACAGAACTGGGATAATTAACTAAGCCTTTTTGAAAGCATTTCTCAACTCGTGCTCTCTCAAGCCACGGCCCGCACCCCTCCCCACAACCCTAGAGCCACAACATGTCTGCCTTTTAAGGTAAACTCTTTGCAAGTTCAGGCCTTTTGATCTGTTTTAATGTTAGGATTCAAGTAGAGAATATGAAAGGGACAGCTTTTTCGTTTGAAATATCAAAGTGTAAATAGGACTAATGATGCCTCGTCGCACTCTGGTGGATTCAGTTAAATATGCTGAAAATGAAAGAGCAACTACCAATTTGTGCATGGCTTCATTTGTATCTTCTTTACTCTTTTTATACGCTCTTTTTTATGTATTAGCAAAACAAAAATATATAATTTTTCAACATTTAGTCTTCCATCATTTTCAGAACTGGTAGGCATTTATTTTTATTTTTTATTGTACAACATGGTTTTACATGATGATTTAAATGCTGTTGATACCAAATGCTAAATTAACTCTAAACATACATGCGCACACACACACACACACACACACACATAGCTACACATATTTCACATTTCAAGTACACTGTAGAGTTGAGCTGCCATCAAAATTGATTTATTATGAAAGCCCCAGTAATGGCCCTACAAACTATCTGTCCAAATCAAGACTTAGAATAGAATAGTAAAAGTGTTGTCAGGCTCAGCTGTCAGGTCCTCATGGTGCATTGGACCAGTCCTACTAAACTTGTTTCACACAGAAAAATGATTGATGTAGTAAGTTGAAGCTTCTCACAGATATAATGATTTTCATTGTATCAATTAATTTATGAAAACTGTAGTAAAATTTGCAAAGCAATGAATTCATGACTCATTTGTTACTGAGTGCATTTTGTGACTACATTATATCACACTTAGTTTTCCCAGTGTGTCCATATCCCATTAAGGGGTGTGTGTAGGGCCCTGTTTCAAATGAATGTATTTTTGGTTTAAACATCACTCATCCATCGTTTGGTTTCCCTCTGCACTTGGGAAGATGTCTGACTGTAATAATAAGCATCCTCTGAGCAGCCCTGCATGCCGGCGTGCAGCTGTCAGTACAAGCTGATAGCTGGCACACCATACTCACCTCCACCCCACAACGCTGCACATTAGCCTGGCTTCATATATTGGAGTTACACAATATTCCCCTACTCTGAAATGTAACATGTATGATTGTCAGGCTGATTTGTATTGCAGTGTGTAGCTTTCATGGCCCAACAGAATCACAGGTATGGAGGTATGAAGGAGCTTGCCTTGGCATCTCATAAAAAGAAACTTCTTGTGATGCTAACACGGGCCCTCCCTAGGCTGTAAATAATGCATAGCCAGTGGGTATGGAAAGGTGATCTTCCATGCAAGAAAGTAGGCCTACAAACATGACCGTTACTTTGGCCCCCTACGAAGTTTGACAGCAGGAAGGATAGTCACACTGCTCTGAGAGGCTGACACAGAACTCTAAATACACAATGACTATGCCAGAACATAAAAAACCTTTTTCTACCTTTTAGGTCACAGAGAAATAATATTTAGTGAATAGCATTTTTCAGCATTAATATATAACTGTGCCTTCACGCTCACACATTGTTGAGTATCTTCATGTCATATGCCCATGTTTTCTATTATGCTGTACTGTAAATGTTTAAAGATGATTCATACTAAGTTGATGCGAAAGGAATCTTCTGGTAATAGAATGCAGTTCAGTCCCTTCCTATGTGACCTCTACAGGCATGTGAGTGAGATGATAGCCAATGTAAACTGCATGTGTTGCACATAACGACAGACATGACCATAAAGTTACAGTCAAAGTTAAATGTCTAAGCGATATGAACTTGCAATTGTCAGTTGCTGACGTTTCCACTGCTCCACCACACCTGCCAAACTGGTTGTAGTAAACCAAACAATAACATACTGTATATAATACAGCTCTGGAAAAAATGAAGTGACCACTGCACATTTGAATATGACCATCAACTCATTTGAATGTCACTTAGCAACCATAGGATGACATCAGAAACATTTGCAGTGGTCTCAATTTTTTTCCAGAGCTGAATATAGTGACCATTAGAGTGTAAGGTAAGGTAAGTGTAAGGTGTGTCTTAATGCATTTTTAAACTACAGGTGATCTAGTTGAACCTCCTCAATAGAATGTGATTGCCCCCAAAGTCTGTGCGATGTAGTTTAAGTAGTTTACACACAGCAACACATCCTTACCGCACAGTGCAAAGTCAGCCTGTTTGACCCTTGCTAATGCCGGGTTGCTTTTTGCTGGGGTCAATGACTCAGACAGTTGAGGGACAGGATCGCTGCGCACAGGAAATAAACCATGAATTACCCGAGACAGGACCTCTCCTGACACATCAATAGCCATTAGGATGCTGTTTATATGCAAATCACCAATAAGGGCCAGAACAACACGACCGCTCCAGTCAGATGACTTTGCCACACAGACAAAGGGCATCACCAACCAGTTTATTTGTGATGAATGTTGTGCTGCCGCAAGTTCTCCACCCCGCACTAGTCCAACAGACGCACGTGGTTATCTGATGGTCATTCTAACACAACAAATCATAGTGTATTCAAGAGCTACAGTATCCATTTCAGTCCTTTTGTGAGTGCTGAAATACCCAAAATACAAATTGCTAGCATATCTAGAATTGAGGCCTCACCCTATCCAGCCCTAAACATGGGGCAGCACTTGATTCACAGTCTTCTTCAGATTGTGATGGTACTGTGGTGATTTTCATAGTGCCGCATGTGTGTAACTCATTCTCCAAAGCCATTACTGCAGCAGCAGTCAGTATGCAGCCTCAAACATCCATAAATGTATTCTTCTGAGCTGGGGTGGTGCAGGGATATCAGTGCTGCCCCACTGGCAATATAAGGATTGTGTGTTTCTCTTTCTCGTTCCTAGTTTTGCAAAGTCCTAAGCCAGAGCGAAAACAAGCATCATAAAAAGAAGGCCTAGCACAAGTGGACACTCAAGATGAAATAACCTAGCAAAGAGGGCGGCTCCTGGCAGACATTTATACTGTATGCAGAGGCCGAGGAGGTGAGTGGCAAGGCAGCAATGTTGCTGATGGGCTCAGCAAGCCGTCCAGGAAACAGGACACCCAGTCTAGAGCAAACACTAAGGGGGCAGGCAGGAAAGAGGGCACACATGAAGAGCACAACATGGAAGGCACACATCAACGTAGATAGGATCAGGAGAAACTAGGCCAGGTTGTGACAGAAAGAGCATGTATTTTGATAAATAAATAAACCGAAAATGTAATCGAAAAAGTATGTGTAAAGACAAAGGTGGACACAAATGTGTACATACAGTATGTGTCCACTTAGAGAGACAAAGATTGAAAATAAGCTTGGATTTAAACATGTGTTCCCATGTGACTATGTATTGCCTGCCTCTGATCTGTATTTAGTCAAATCTCTCTCTTGATGGTTTTGCCAACCTTTTCCCAATCCTGTCCTATAAAACGATTTATAGCTCTTTCAATTGTGACTTGATCTTTTTGTTGGGATTTGCTGTCAGCATTGGGATTATAACTGCATTCTGACGATGTGGTTTGGTGACATTGGCATTAGTTATGAATCTAAATTTTTCTCAGACCGAACTGATAGGGAAACAAAGTCTGTTTGACACTTCGGTGTGGACTTGTTGCATGCTTTCTACCAAAACGTAAATTATTTTTATTGAAAGGATCCACCTGCTACCATGCTCTCAGCCTCTATTATGTAATGCTTCCATTAGAACCATGATGTTTAAATTTTTTCATACATATCAACAAGCCTGCAAGATGTCCTCGTTCCTCAAGAGATCACGTACTACTTAGGCAGAGAAATAGCACAAGCTGTATTCCACTGCTCTTCCATAACTGGGCCAGTGAGGTTCCGGGGACATTTGTGGGCTCAGATGTCCTGGCGTCTCTCCAGGAGGTGGCTCGGCCCGTCCTGATGAGGGAGCGGAGAAAGTTGATTACCGAGCTGAGTGGAATAAAATGACCTGTATTTTATTGGAGCTCCGGGCCTGAGTGAGTTGGGTGCTGCCTGCCTGCACGGATGTCATTGCCTTTGGCAATCACTGTAATGACGTTTGAGGAGAGCTCAGTGCTCTGGGTACAAAGGACTTGTTTTTAGATAGCCGACTCGGACTGACAATCAAACCCCAATCAGAACATTTTAACGACAGTGTGCCAGTCGTACATGACCAGATTCTAAAAATTGTAGTGTGTAGTTTTATGTTGGTGTGCTGACTTTCTCCTTTGGCAATTCAATTTGTGCATGATTCTGTCTTCATGACATCAAATTGCAATATCAAATGCTTTTTCCCTTTGATTCCCAAAATACTGCTATAATACCAGCTGGCACTGCGCCAGCATCTTTCTTTTGCTCGATTCTCATCAATAAATGTTTTATGGCTAATTATTTCAACTGACTGATGAAAGGAGAGACTAACTGCTGTCAATAATACTTGCATATTTAGTTGTAATTAATTCTATCAATAAATACTTATTAGTTCTATGTAGTGTCTTGTTAATTACAGAGGCAAACCTTGATGATGAATAAACAAAACAAACTGTCTCACACTAGACTGACACAATAATGGGAGCCTTTGTATTCAGTGTGGAAACTAAGGAGCCAGTTGGCTAAAATGACTGTTGTGTGGTTTTGTGGTTTTATGTGTGTTTGTATTCATTGCTAAATCTCCCTCAGTGAGAGTCTGGCTGCAACAGAAAAGATCAACGACCAGCGGTAAAACTGAAAGGGTAACGGCGCAGAAAATGAGTGCCTCTCGCTGCGAGAAAGGATTTAACATCATCACGTCTCCATTAAATACCTTGTACCAGGTCAGAGCGGCGTTAGAGGGAGAGATGCCTGGCTCGCAGCCCCTGTATGGATGACCCTTTTTAAAATGGGACAGAAGGTGAACGACTATGTTGTGATCTCAGGTGCTTTAGTATCAGTCATGCTGTGATCTCAGGTGCTGTAGTATCAGGCATGCTGTTGATCTCAGGTGCTTTAGTATCAGTCATGCTGTTGATCTCAGGTGCTGTAGTATCAGTCATGCTGTGATCTCAGGTGCTTTAGTATCAGTCATGCTGTGATCTCAGGTGCTGTAGTATTAGTCATGCTGTGATCTCAGGTGCTGTAGTATCAGTCATGCTGTGATCTCAGGTGCTTTAGTATCAGTCATGCTGTTGATCTCAGGTGCTGTAGTATCAGTCATGCTGTGATCTCAGGTGCTGTAGTATCAGTCATGCTGTTGATCTCAGGTGCTGTAGTATCAGTCATGCTGTGATCTCAGGTGCTTTAGTATCAGTCATGCTGTGATCTCAGGTGCTTTAGTATCAGTCATGCTGTTGCAGGAAGCTCATATAACACGGCTGGTGTCGTCTGTCAAAATTTGAGCGTAGGAGTGTTGATGCACAAATCACAACTGATCATGCCTATGCTGTGGATTTTACTAGTATAAATTGAATTGTTGTGTGTGTGTGTGTGTGTGTGCATGTGTGTGTGTGCATCTGTTTGCACAACATATTTTCAATTAACATTCAGTATCTGTTTTTCCCCCTCACAGTTAACAGATAAATCCATCTCTTCCTCCAACTTGAGAGAGAGTGCTCGTCGCGCTTGTTAGAGCAAACGGTTATAATACTCAGCCAAAGTCATTTCACACTTGGTTAGATAAGGCATGAGATGCTCTCTGGAGTCATTCATTATTCTAGCCAAACCAAACATTTTTAGGGGCCCTAATCACCACACAAAGCAGGTTGGCAGAAAGGAACTGGGTTATTGACCACTCTCCAATCAAGCATCTCTCAACACACACACACGCACACACACATATAACCATAACCATTTTAAGACACAATGAAGAACCTTTGGTGTACTTTGGCTCAAAGTTTGAGTCGTTCCATACACTCTGAAAACTCCAGGCCTGCTTCTCTGGCCTCCACTGCCAGAAGTGGAGTTGTGCAAGCAAGCGAGTGTGATCAGGAAGTTGAACAAAGCTTTCGCTTTCACCGGGCGCTGGGCAAGGCTTCAGATAAACACCTTTATAGTGAACCAGAGCTAGCAGATAAGGCCTTTGAGAGGTGCATTCATTTCAGCTCTGAGTACCGGAGGCATATTTTAGCATTTCAACACAGTCTTTTTCCTTCCCTTATGACACAGAGAGGGACACACATCTTGCTATTACAGACTCTCCTTCTCTCTCTCTCTCACACACACACACACAAATATCTCTGAAGAGAAAAACATATACAATCAAAACCCCTCATCCACCCACCACTTGCCAGGAGAAAGCATCTGTGTGCCCTCTGCTCCGTAACTGATAGTGTTTTGTTCATTTAACCACAGCTGCACAGAAAATTGCATTACAACACAACTCTAGTTCTTACAAAGTATATACTTGTCTGTGGGTGTGATATGTAGCTAAGCAAGCTGACTGTCAGTTAAGTCCACATACTACTTCTATCCCATACTATTGTATGTTTTAGGTGGTTTTGTATAATGCTCAGGATTAGCATTGTCCTTCCAACAGGCGGATCAAAAGCCCTTTTGCATTCCTAGGTGTGCCTAATCTGTTATAGCAAAATAGGACTGCTGAGATTCAGCTGTGCATCTCATACACAGCAACCAACACTGCAATTTGGCATGCTTAACTTGTCTTAGGTCGAGATTCAGCTGTGCATCTCATACACAGCAACCAACACTGCAATTTGGCATGCTTAACTTGTCTTAGGTCGACGTGTTTTATGGGACCTTTGATATCACCCACAAGTTGTGTCCTCTGTGATCACCAGTCATTTAATGCAGTCCAACTATGTGTGCATAGGCTACTGATGGCACAGCCGTGGCCTACTGGTTAGCACGTCGGACTTGTAACCGGAGGGTTGCCAGTTCGAACCCCGACCAGTAGGCATGGCTGAAGTGCCCTTGAGCAAGGCACCTAACCCCTCACTGCTCCCCGAAGGCGCTGTTGTTGCAGGCAGCTCACTGCGCCCGGGATTAGTGTGTGCTTCACCTCACTGTGTGTTCACCTGTGTGCTGAGTATGTTTCACTAATTCACGGATTGGGATAAATGCAGAGACCAAATTTCCCTCACGGGATCAAAAGAGTATATATACTTATACTTACTTGTACTGTACAAGGAGATAAGAGAGTGAAACTATTGGACCTAAAAAAAAGTGATCAAATCGAATATCTCTTCTCTCACCCTGCTACAATGAAGCGAGACCACCACTGGCGTTTATGTTTAAAGATATATCTAGCAGCATAACATAAAGCATCCTTAGGATCTGGTGAGGCATGAAATCGAGTTCGCTAGGCTAGGGCTTTAGCTCAGATTGGATGGGAATTCAATTGGACTTTTGAGTTGTGAGGGTCTATGGATTTTATGCCTGTTCACCCGCTCCTTTAATGCTTTCACTGCAAGCCCCAAATACCACAAAAAAAGGAGGGGAGAAGTCAGGAACTGCAGTAATTGCTTAGCAAATCCACTGCGCTGGCAATTCTGTCTGTATCTAATTTCACAGAGTTCTGATCAGTTTCAGCCATCGCATCTCCTTTATACACCTCTATCGTGATCATAAATGGCACTTGCATGAGAACATTTTTGTGTTCGGTTCAGACAATATTGTGCCAGCAGGTTTTGAAAATGTTTCTCATTTCCCCAAGCAATATATAGTGATTTGATGACTCAGAGGTGTGTGTGTGTGTGTGTGTGCGCGTCTGTGTGTGAGTGATTGAAGGATCCTGTGCAGACAGGCAATTATTTGAAGATCTCAGAGCCTCCAGTGAAGAAGTTCTATCTTAGTGCTATCTTAGACAAGATGCTGCATTCCCACTACAGATGGTGTCTGATTAAGGGTCTCAACCATAAAGGGCACTCTTCCAGGATGATTATGTGTACCAATAAAATTCTGGGGAGTGGGGTGTGTGTGTGGGGGGGGTATGTGCATATGTTTGTATGTATGAGTGAGTTACTGTACATTTTCTTGAAAGCCAGAGAATGTATATTTGATACATAAACCTAATACACACATACACAAATGTCATATACTGTATGTTTTGGGAGAAAAAAAACACAAACCACAACACGAAAACAGATCGGTCACTAAGATAAGAACAGTCTCTTTGCCCAGGTCTACAGCCTAAACAACAACAATGTCAGCGAAGCACTGAAAATCTTCTTACTATGCCTCCATCCTCTAAAAACACACCACCATTGCTCAAGGCACTTCAGTTCTGGTGGTGAGTTTGGCATTGAAGTGAGTTTGCCTGAGGGAAAGTCATGAGAAATTTAGAAAAGAATGCTGAAAAACAGCAAAATGTATCAAACAACTAATGATCTGTAAAAGTTGGTTATATCATTATCATCATCAAAGTTTATCGTGGTATGTGTCTGAAACAGAGCTGTTGAAAAGTTGGTTGATCAATTGCCCATCGATATTACCAATATGAGTATGTTTTATTTATTTTTTTTGTATCCTTCATTTTACCAGGAGAGTCTCAATGAGATCTTAATGTCTTTTTCAAGGGAAATAAGCCAGAAAATGATAAAAAATAAATTTGTCCTTTCATTTTAATACAATTAAGTCAGTAGTTCCTTAATACCATTGTTATTTGGAGGACTATCAAACTGGCAAAACACTGCTCTGAATGTTTGCCACTGCTAACAAACATTGAATTAGAAACAATTAGCAAATTAATGGATTTGGGCTTAACAACTGTGAGATCAACTATAACCAAGTAAATGCAATATTTTCTTGTGACCAAAGATATAGGTTACCTCTGTTTAGACAAAACCAAATCTTTCCTTTGTTGGCTATACATATATTCTTGAACACGTGTGTGGACCTTTGAGATATTAAAATGAAAATGTTGCTTTTGCCATATTTTTTTTACATCACATTGGTTGTTATTTCTTGCTTACCATATATTAAAAGTGTTTACAAAATAGAGACATTGATTTGGACAATGTAAAAGTCATGTTTCATTTTACATCACTCTAGTTACTTAAAGGAGAATTCCGGCCAAGTGCTACACTTTGGAGGCATGTTCATGAGCCCCCATGTTTATGCCCCCAGAGTGTAGCATTGCAGCAGCATGGCAGCTCTAGCTGTTGGTTGCAGGAACTCAAGCTAGGCAAAACCCATTGTTTTCACTTCTTCCCGTACCGACAGTACTCTGTGACCTCGAGAAACAGAGATCTTTGTAAACAATCACCTGAATTCTCCATTAAAGCATGGAGTAGAGCTTCTTGGACAGGACATGAATAAGAATGCATGTCACCACAGAGTATCAACAATTTCACCTGGGATTTGTAAATGCGCTCCTTCCGGTACAACATGCACTGTCACAGAGGCCAGTCAACAACTTGACCTCTGCAGCAGCAACAAGGCAAATCAACAGGTCATATAACACGACCGCTGTGAGCGCTTCAGCCATTACAATGGGTGAGTCTTTTCAGCAGCCTCAGACAACTCCTTTCAAGCTCTTTCCAGCGATCGTCCTTAAAAAACCAAAATCTAACCAAAGTGTTGTGGCTGACTTTGCTTCAAAGCCTCCAACACCAATCACCACTGGTCTTATGTGTGTGGGGTTAGATTCATGAACTATGTGTTTCACTTGATGTAATTGTACTGTGTAACAAATCTGCTGTAAAACTACAGTAGGGGAGAACGGGGTAAGATGAGCCATTTTTTACATTCTTCATCATTCTAATGTGTCGACGAGATTTTCTCGCCTTCACACCAAACAAAAATTCAAAGTGTTCCACAACTTCTGTCACCAACAACTCTTTGCTCTTTGCTTACATAAATAGGGTAAAGAGATATGCTCTCTGCAAAAAAGTTGGTCTTCTGGGACAACTAACCCCATGAGCCTATGGGTGTGGAGTAAGTTGGGCCAAAACAAAGATTTCAGGTATTTTCTTCAAAAATTGATTTAATTTCTATAAACGGGAACAAACACCAACATTTAACTGAGAATTTGCCAAATAGATTCAACTGAAAATTTACCAAGACAAATTTAGGCCTATAATATTTTTCACCTGTTTACCTTTGAATTCACCCATTTAATTGACTTAAATAAGTCTGAATTGCTGCTTAGTCTCTTTAGCTCTTAGCAGAGGTCCTTATTTTTTCGAGTCCTAAACAAGTCACTATCATATTACTGCATATTAATATGTCATGAATCATGCTTTCTATATATCATTCTTATCAATATATCATACTTGACATATTGAAGTCTTTTAAAACACTTATAAGCACAAGCCCAAAGACAAACAAAGTATCATTTGTTCTCTTACTGAGGAAAAGTAAGAGTGAATACAGGATTTTTGATTCTAATGAGTTCACTAACTGGTAATACTATGTCCCGACTTTCATGCTAATGAAGCAACTTTAAAGGAACACACCCACTTTTTGAGACTTTAGCTCATTCACCGTGTTTCCCAGAGTTCGATAAGTCGAACATGCGATAAGTCGAACGCCTTTCTCATCTCTGTGCGTGTAGTTAGGTTACTCGGTCTGACGCACCCACCGCTAGTCTAGCTTATCACAAGTGCCCCGAAGTGGCTGGCTTCATTAGCCTACACCTCCCAATAGTGACAAAAGAATTCCAACATTTCCTATTTACATGCTGTGATTTGTATTTACAATGTGTACAAATAACAATGTCATATGAGACACAGCCCTTTTGTAAGCATACATAGGCTATTTGGTTGGAACTATGTTTTCATTCAGGGAAATCAATGCTCCTTGGGGTTTGAAGAAGTAGGCCTAACACCGGAGCTTTTCAGGTGCTGCTTGCAAATCACTTCGCCCAAGTAGCTGTGCTTCGCCAGAATGTGAACATAGTAGCCTACCAAGTAGGTAGTAGCCTACCACTTTTACAACAGGTTCGATTGCCCATCCCCCACCCTACCTCATTACCAGTGCAACACTCACCCCACTGGATATTGCACCCCTCCCCCACATGGCGACCACGAACAACGAGGTGACAACGACCTCAGTCAACAGCCATCAGACACACAGACCCCAGATGCTGCCCCCCCCTCCATCATCACTGCTGATCAGGCTATCGCACCTCTCCCCCACATGGTGACCACGAGTAGTGCGGCAACAATGGCTTCAGCCAACGGCCATCAGTCTCTAGCCACACGACAACCCTCTCAGAAGCACCCCTCCTCCTCCTCACCCTCCACTCCCCTCATCCCCCCCATCATTACAGCTGATCAAGTAAGTTATCTTTTAAAAAAACTTCATCCTCATGAGGCAGCCGGGCCTGACAAACTGTGTCCAAGGCTGCTCAAGGCCTGTGCTGCTGAACTGGGGGAGCCACTGAAGCACATCTTCAACTGGAGTCTACGTCTCGGACAAGTTCCAACACTGTGGAAGACATCATGTCTCACCCCCGTCCCCAAGAAACCACACCCTAGTGAGCTTAATGACTTCAGGCCTGTCGCTCTAACATCACATGTGATGAAAACAATGGAGTGACTGGTCTTAGGTATGCTCAGACCCCAGGTACGCCATGCACTAGACCCGCTACAGTTTGCATACCAAGAGAAAGTGGGCGTGGACGATGCCATCACTTATCTTTTACACAAGACACATTCTCACCTAGACAAGGGGAAAAGTGCTGTTCTTTGATTTCTCAAGTGCTTTGAACAGACAAGCTCTTGCAGATGGGTGTGGACGCTCACCTGGTAACCTGGATTACAGATTACCTGACCGAGCGACCACAGTTCGTCCGACTGAAGAACTGTCTCTCTAACACTGTGATCAGCAGCACCGGAGCACCACAGGGAACTGTGCTCTCTTCAGTCCTGTTCACCCTTTACACATCTGACTTCTGCTACAACACCGAGTCATGCCACATGCAGAAGTTTTCTGATGATACTGCAATTGTGGGGTGTATCAGGGACGAGCAAGAGGAGGAGGACAGGAGCCTGGTGGAGGACTTTGTGCAGTGGTGCAAACTCAATCACCTTCAACTCAACACTTCAAAGACCAAGGAGATGGTGGTGGATTTCCGCAGGTCTAATCCCGCTCTGCTACCAGTCTCCATTGATGGGGTCAATGTGGAGGTGGAAAGCACCTACAAGTATCTGGGTCTCCACCTGGACAATAAACTGGACTGGTCAGCCAACACTGATGCACTCTACCAGTCTGTTGTGGCCAGCTCCCTCTTTTATGCAGTGGTATGCTGGGGAGGAAGCACAAAGAAGAAGGATGCTGGGCGACACCAAAGAGTTTTTTGTACCTTAAAATAATGTTTCCAAAATCGTTTCAGTGGTTCATCAACTTGTAACAGGGTGAACGGCACTTCTGCATTCGCTTCACAGCCCTCTATCGGCTATAACCGCACTATGTAAGTTTGCCAGATCGGGTAGCTGATCTGTAGTTCGATGGAATGAGACATAAGAAACTACAAATTTGACTTGCATCTGATTTCGCAATACATCGTACTTTCATAAATCGTGCAACATATTCTACCTTGTCTGTGGACATCGTTATTTGCAAAGCCGGTGCTGGATAAACAAATAGCCTGCGTGCGACAGAGGAAAAGTTCTTTGGTGTTGCTTTAACCCTTAGAACCCGATTGACGCAAAGTGCGTCAAAAAACACACCCTTTCTTCTCTGTTACATTGCTCCGCGACTGTTCATCGCAAAGAGATAACACCTTTATTGCATGACAGAGAAGAAGTGGGGCTTTCCAAAGAGACTACGCACTTGTCTGTACGACCAAGTATGAAAATGTAAAAAAATCATGAAATTAAATCAAATTGCATCATATTTACAGTCTATACTTCTCTGCGTTTACCTGCGCACCCATTACTCTCGTTTGAATTACTCGCGAACCCGTGATCGCATAGATATGGCAAGCATATCAGATGAAAGAGGAGAAACAGGGCTATCCATTGGTACCATGGATATCGATCTTTCTGGCTTATAAAAACAGACGAAGTGACTGCAAAATATTAACGTCATGTACACAAACCAACGTTGCACACCCATTACTCTCGGAGTAATTACTCACGGACCCGTGATCGGATATATATGCCACGTATGTTAGATGAAAGAGGAGACACCGAGCTATCAATTGATACCAAATACATCCTTCTTGGTTATAAAACAGACGAAGTGACAGCAAAATAATAACTTCATATAGCTGGACTTACCTCGCGTTTTTGTGGCAAAGCATAATCCAACGCTATCGTGTGTTTCTCTATGGCAAAACATGTTCATAATCCGGTTTTGAGATCCTAGCAAATTCCTGCATGGCATCCAATTCAAGGCTCACATTGCATCCCAATTTGTTCAACAAAGAAACACCTTTTTTGCCTTTACTTTGTTCAATGCAGTAAAAAGTTGAGAATCATCATGAGTGCATACACCATAGTCACACATGCTAACAGGCAAACTTGGGTCAAGTCAGGTCAGATCAGTTCGTGTCACAGATATGGAGCGCAGAATGATCATTTTTCATAGCTAAATAAAAAATGGCATTTATTTCCGTAAATCACACACCACATATTTCTGTAAATTGCTCAGCCCCAGAGTATCCCTCCAACATGGCAATTATATTGCCCGTTTCAGGACAGTCTGCCCTACACACACATGAAATGCATGTAGAGCTATGAGCTTGCTGTGGTGAGATACAGGTCAAAATATAAGAATTTTTATAATATGATTTTTATATTTTAATTCTTTAAAAATCTAAATAAAATCAATGCTAGTACTAATACATGAAATGATGACTGCTGAAAAAAACAATATATAATATGTGTGTGTGGCAATTACAATGACCAGAATAAATCCTTATGAATAAAGGTAGTGAAAATGCCCTAAAAACAGCTTAGGGTTCTAAGGGTTAAACAGCTTCAGGTGATACAAAATGCAGCAGCTAGGACTCTAACAAAAACTAAAAGAACTGACCACATTACTCCAATTCTTAAGTCCTTGCACTGGCTTCCAGTAAGTCACAGAATTGACTTTAAAGCACTATTGCTTGTTTATAAATCAGTAAAATGGAGCAGGACCTAAATACTTGTCAGACATGCTTCAGCAGTACACACCACCTCGTCCTCTCAGGTCTCAGGTGAAAAACCTGCTAGTAAAACCTACAGTTAGAACTAAATATGGTGAAGCAGCTTTTAGCTGCTACTGCTCAGCTGTGGAACCAACTTTGGGATGACATTAAAAAAGGCCCCAACTGTAGCCAGTTTTAAATCTAGACTTAAGACCAAACTGTTCTCAGATGCTTTCTGCTAACTGTGCCGAGTTACAAATTCTGAATCTGCCTTGATAATTATTCTACTTTGTCTTTTATTACTTTTTTTACTACTTTTGCCTTTGTTTTTGCTTACTAATTATTCTTTATTTTTAAATTATTTTACCTTGTGTTTTATGTTTTCTTTTTATTATGATCTTTACCTTTTAACTATTCTTTGACTATATTGCCCTTCTATGCTTTTATTTGTTATTATTGTTTGGTTTTGTTTATGTAAACCACATTGAATGACCTCTGTGTATGAAATGTGCTATATAAATAAACTTGACTTGATTTGACTTGACTAGACTACGGCTAATGTTGATGTTAAGCTACACTAACATATTTCTGTTCATGTTTCTTTCTCTAATTTAACAAACAGAATATGCAAGTTCACCTTACAATAGTTCAGTTAGCCTAATGACCTTCTAATTGTTGCCAGCAGCCAGCCAGACATGGAGCTAGCTTTTAAGCTTAACTAAAGTTAACGTTAGCTAGTCGCTAGCAGTTAACATTACAGACTAAGTAATAACGTTCTAGACTATACAAAGAAGACGAATGTTGAAGTTAAGCTATACTAACATATTTCTCAGAAACATACTCAGATGAACCACAGTTTTTCGGTCATCACAAATGCCCGAATTCAGCCACGGGATTCTTACCTGAAGAAACCTCTGCCCACTGCCAGATGCCGTTGTTGTCTGTCTCGAAGATTCGTCTCTGGTTGTCTTCTTCGACTGAGGAGGGCTGTCAATCAAATTTCACTCTTCAAACACGGCCAATCACAGCAGAGCTAGTACCAAACCTGGTTACCGCCCCCAAGTAGAGCAGAAATTCACTTCCTGCGAGCAGAAATCAACTTCGAGAGAGCTGAGTGATTTTCGAGTGAGCGCTGGTCAGATTCCTCCTAGCTCGCAGCATATTTTTCCTCGCTAGGGGAGCAGTTTCCTCTGAGTGCGTGCGCGCAGAGAGTATTTGCGCGCTCGCAGTGAATAGTTACAAGTGTGAAATAATATAATATGCCCGTATGCATGTTTTATCGCTCGAGTGCTTTATGGCACTTTTCTATCGCCATAAAAACAGGAGTTTTTTTTTTAGTTTTTTTATCTGTAGCCTAGGCCCAGGTAGCACCCGATGCGCAATGGACGCACTGTGTTATTCATAGGGAAGCGCTCATGTCAAGGCAGCTTAGTCCCGACCTACATGAGATTTTGAACGTTCAAACATCAAAACCCGGCCCTTAAAAGCGCGTCTATTCTCCGCACTTTGCGAAGAGATGGTAGCAGACCAAAAGGCTGAGCTGTTTCACAGCGAGGCAGTGGCTTTCCCGAGGTAAAGTGCTGTCGCGCGTGTTTGAGCTCCGAGTTGTCTCTTCTTGAAGGAAGAGTTTGAATCTACAAGCACGTTCACTAATGAACATTTCTTGACGAAGCTGGCCTATCTTAGCGATATATTTGATATATCTTAGCAATACATTTGAGTTAAATGTCCAGTTATAAGGCAAAGACAAGCACCTACCTCACCTAGCAAATAAGATTACTGCATTCACCAAAAAAACTTGAGGTATGGGAAAGGCGCCTCGATCGCGACAGTATTATGCCATTGAGATTTCTGAGCGAAATAGCTGAAACGTCTGATTCGGGAGCCACTCTTGTGATCCCATGTGTTAAACAGTAGGCCTACATCACATCTCTGCAAAGTTTATTTCAAAAATATTTCCCAACCAGCAGCTCAGTATGACTGGATTATGGATCCATTTAATGCAGCATGTTGGTATTCCATTGAATATATTGTACAATGCTGTAAAATGGCCTATGCTTCCTAATATGTTGCTGGAAAACAGAAATATGTGTGTTATTACTATTATTATATCTGCAGCACCAGCTGATTTTAACTCTGTTGAAGAGGATATATTTAGAACTTGTCATTATTTCAATATATTTGACAATTTTTAGCATAGTGACAATTTATGTTGTGTAATACCCCTAGCGTATACCTTATATAGCTTAGGAAAGCTAACAGCTTTCTATTAGGATCTAGTTTGTTAACTACCACAGTCATGAGTTGGGTCGCGATAGTCTGTCATTTTTAAAAAGTGGGTCAGAAAAAAAGTTTGAGAAACACTGCACTAGTAAATGACACTAGGCGTTGTGAACTTCAACCGCCAATGAGAATTGGACTTCAGCCCCTGAATTTTCTGATTGGTTGATGAATTGTGGAACAAACGTAACGTTGTTGACAGTTTTGAGCGAGCACACAGACGAAGTTGAGCGAGCGCGACAGAGATCTCCTGAGCGAGCGGAGGAACAGTTTATGTTAGGATCCGCCACCATAGTTATTTCTGAATCCTTAGGGGAGACCGTGTATGGTCGTAACATAGGGGGAGTTGTAAAATCACCAATTCCACCAATCAGGGATAAGATATGAGCCATGTGACAGTTTCTGACTCCTCAGACTTCCTTAACGATCACACATGGACATTTTTAAGTTGTTAGCGCCATTTCTCCCAGAGTAAGGAGAAAAATTTAACATCTGAGGTAAGAAAGTAACTTTTTTTTTTTTTTTTCTAGTGCTTTTACCATTGTAGATACAATTGTATGAGTTACATCAGGTCAAACTATAGTTTCTCTAGTAAAGAATGGTGTAGCTCTCTCTTGCTAATGTCAAAGCACCATGCTAATACAGCTAGCTAAACAATGGATGACAGTGGTGGGGTAGGTTGTAACACATTTTTTGAATATGTTACAACCATCCCCTTACATTCAAAGAACATATTTTTTGTGATTTTAATAATTATACAGAATGCCCAGAACATGGGTGAGGAAAACTAATCGTGGAGTGGATGTCAAGGTACTAAAAAGAGCAGCAGAGGAGGTTAAAAAGGGAACATCTGTCAGGGCAGTGGCAAGAAAGCATGGTATCTGCCATGTTACCCTTCATAGGTCTGCATGGAAACCTTTCGTAATTCCAAGCCCAAAGAGGTATGGGTAAAGTGTGTCTTGTGCAGCTTTTGGGCCCACCAGGCATGCACTCTAGGTCTGCCTAATTTTGTATGTCACCATTGTTGTAGTGATGTCTAGTTATCCATCAATCTAGGATTGATTAGTTGGGTATAGCCTCCTGGGCAGAGCCGAACAGTAACAGAGTACATTTACTTGAGTACAGTACTTGAGTACAATTTTGAGGGATCTGTACTTTACTTGAGTATCATTTTTGGGGAGTAGTCATGACTTTACTCAAGTACATTTGACAGGCAAATATTGTACTCTTTACTCCACTACATTTTTATCCATAACTGTGAGTACCAGTTACTTATTCTAAAAAAAAAAGGAAAAAAGAAAAATCCCAGAAACCCTCAATTTGTTGTTTCCCTCTCAAACGTGATTGGATTGTGCAGGCACCACTGATTGGGACAGCCTATCAGCAATCACCTTCAGCTTTCCGCCAAAGTCAACTCCATGGTCAGATTTAGATAAGAGACGAAACAATGGATGAAGACGCAGCAGGTCCATCCCGGGAATGTGCCAACCTGTGGCCCCACCTCGCCAGACTATTTCAACTTTCTGAACAAGTTAATGATAGTTTTCACTTCAAATGTTTCAATTACAAAATAGTATTTTGTATTTGAAATATGTATTTTAAATACATGTATTAGAAATGCTGCCCATCCCTGGCAACATGGTAAAAAGATGAAAATGACTTGATTTTACTTTCAATTCCTTTTACATTCTCCAAGGTATTACCACTAACATTTTTCATAACTCCATGTAGGACTTTTCTGTACATAAATGTAAGCACTGTGGCAGTAGTAATGCAATATTTCGAAAATGTAGGCTACTCTTGTACTCTTGATACTCAAGTACTTTTAAAAACAAGTACTTCAGTACTTTTACTTAAGTAGGCATCTGACTGTTGTACTTTTACTTGTACTTGAGTAAAATTGAGCAAAGGGTATCTGTACTTTTACTCAAGTAATAAAGCTGTGTACTCTGTCCGCCTCTGCTCCTGGGTGACGTCACTGTGATACAAGGCCAGTATTGTGTGGCAAAGCGGTAAAGGAAGGGGAGCAGGCTTGGAATTTCACCATTCTGGGGGCAAGGCCACTTGGCCTTCAGTTGGGCATATTTGGTGGGGGGCACAAAGGCCACATGTCAGGGCACCAAGGCCAAAGTTAATACAGTAGTAGGCTATAAAAATGATCAAAGTTGTATTTAGCCTATTCACTGCAGTAGACCTGCATCACTGTATGAAACATTACAAAAACATGACATATTACATGGAACTGTAAATCATCTGATCATCTAATAATTACAGATATCTAGGCGATATAAAACATTTATTTTATATTTGGCCTGCTATGAAATCATGTATTGAACAATTTAAATTTAAGCACAGCTCAGCTTTAAGAAACTCAAATAGCCTAGATGCATGCTTAGCATTTTGTGATCATTAAGGCTCCTTTCACAAACTCTTAGTCAGCTGTCCTCTGATTTACCAATATCTAGGCGATATTTGTAACATTTATTTTGTATTTGGCCCGTTATGAAATCATGTGGAACAATTTAAACACATTGTAAAACTTAAAGCCCAAATTTGGAGACATCCATGCATTGTCGAAATTTACTGCAAATTCAAAACTGGATTACTCTGGAACGGCTAACTGTACAGGGGACTGCTTTACACCTTTGTGTTCGATAAGGTCTGCTGTTTATTCTGATATATGGTTTGTCATGTGTTAAAAGAAGGGTTCATGAAGTATTCCACCGAGATGAATGGGTAGGGAGATCATGGACGCAAAACCTTCAGTAGAATGTATGATTAAATTGAATTATATTATTTACTTTTCTCGCGAACCGTTCAACACAGCAATTATCGGCTAACATCAAAAGCTGAGAAAAAGCTCTTTCATGTGATACTTGTGATGTCTGTGTGATGAATAGGCTACTTCGTGAGTAGTTCATTTAAATTTGGACGCACTTTCTTGCGCTGTCACTTTCTCCACTGCGTAAAAGACTAAATTAATTTGCGCTGTGAATGCTAAGATTATTTTGACAGGCCACAGGCTAAATAAAAATCGCTATTAGTAGGACACAAAGCAGAATATTGAAAGAAGGGGGCACCAAGGCCACCATGGCCTGTAAACCTATGATTTTCAAAGGGGCTTCACGGCCAACGCAAGGGGCTACGACGGCCATGGCCGCCGTGAAATTCCTAACCTGGAGGGGAGTGTAAGTCCCCAAAAGATAGTCGACTACGCCACCCCAGAGGATTATTATAAATTACCACCCAGGGACAATATTACCATCACAAGTATTACCCACACAAGTTCAATGCACTGACAGTAGACGTGAATTCCTTTAAACACTTTTATTGGAAATAAAGTCAGGGGAAAGGGAAAGGAGAAATACCTGTTGAGAGAACAGTCTCACGACTCCACCAGTTAGCAAAAGTACAAGAAAATATTTATTTATTTTTATAATGTACCAAATTAGTCAAGACATTGAAAGGTTCCTTAATTAGAATGGACTGGGGAACCACTGCAAGAATGAAAAGTACGGTTAGGTAGGGCTTACCTGAAGGGGGCAGTCCGTCCACCAATGTGGGCCTATTCCAAAACCACATCACTCGTGCACACACACAGTAAGTGATCTCTGTGAGGGAGGCACTGCACACACAAACAGAAGCTCACACACATATGCACACACACACACTCCAAGAGAGGTACAGCCTCTATAATACAGCACACCATGCATGCAATATCTGGACCCGCCACCAGGGGACTTCGGCCTCCCTTTTGGACCACCTACTGTACACCTGCCTAGAAACAAGAGCAGAAGAGAGTAAGAGACAGGACAACCACACATATAATAACAGTAAGCCAAACCAAAGCTCATGCGAGCCACTGCACAGCAAAACAGACAAATTGCAGTTACACATTCAATAACCAGACATAAAATAATAGCAACATGCAGGCCATGCAATGCAGCGCATGAGCAAAACACAAAAGAAAGAAAACCAAAAACAACGGCACCCATATAATTGCTGTTGTTTTGAGAAGTATTTCTCATGCAAGCATCATGCAACAATGCAAAATCAATGAAACTATTGTAGGCCTAATTATATTTTACATTAGTAAAGCAGTACTCTGATGTGCATGCTTTCACAAACTTTTGTGAACAATCTTAGCACTTTAAACATTGACTGTATAGCAATATAGTATAAAAATAATAATAATTGTGATTACAATTTGATGGGAGGAGGGGGTGGGTTCATGTAGGTGGGCCCTATGACCCCAACGTATGCCTTGACTGGGCCTCAGGTCAAAGAAGTTTGAGAAAGGCTGATGTAGACGACAAAGCAGCAAGGAGGCGTCGTGTGATCATTTAAACAAGTTTTATGACAAGGTCGATGAGGGTGGGAAAAATCGTACATTTCTGTGCAAACTTTGCCCGCACTTCAGTCACATTGTCTTTTAAGAAAATGCAGTCCATTTATCAGTTCCAGCAGCCAACAACCTCAGAACTGACCCTTCAGGCCTCTCAGGAGGTGCTGGCCTTTACCCGCAGCCAGAAGAGAGTAAGCAGAAATTTGATTGTCATCTGACTTCTTTAAAATCTTAAACTGGCTGCATTACGTGATTATTTCTGAGATTCTGATACGTTTTTAACCATGACCTATACACAGTTCTGGTTTGAAAATGTATCTCTTAAAATAATCACTTTATGCAGTCAGCTTAAGATGGCTTACTAGCAACTAACTAATTACCCTAGCAACAACCTAGAAACCACCCCTGTAATGTCAACCTAGCGACCACCATAGCAACCAGCATGATTGCCCTAGCAACCAGCATAGCAACCACGTTATTTATGCGTTTTAGCTTATTGGATGTTGCGTTAATGCAGATAACTTTTGATCTGTGTGCCCGATTTTCATAAATGAGGTACCGTTGGAATCCTTGGATGAGGCCGAGTTCCATGCCCCTGATCAAACCCACTCTTGCAGTTCCTTGGAACCGCAATTCTAGTTAGTGGGTTTGATCCAGCAAGACCACTATTGTTCTTCTTAAGTTTACTTTATTTATTTATTTATTATTCCTGTTCACCCACTTTTTGTACTCACTACTGCTCCTAGACCGTTTGAGCTATCGACGGTCATATTTTGTACCGCTTTTGTAACATTTTGAGATTCCAGACAAATAAAAGCTATTCATTAAAGGCTATTCATTAAAAAGGTAATTATTCTGTGTGTATGGGGGTATACCATGGAATAAGTGCTTGCGTGTCCACCGTGGTTTGTATAGAAATTAATATTAAGTGACACATACTAGTAAAAGGGCAGTTTTTTATGAGCTCCTTGGGGAATGATTTGGAAAATTTGAGGAAGCTTGAACTATCAAATAGATAGATAGATAGATAGATACTTTATTGATCCCCAAGGGGAAATTCAGGATGGCGGCAGACAAATGGCCAGTGAATGAAAATCTGTCAGTGGCGGTAACTATGATTGTCACACACTTCATAGGCAATTTGCACAAAGTTAGAAGCGCTTATCCTGGACACCGGTATGTTTTGCACAAAGGCACGGGACATCACGTAGGCCTATTGTTCTCATGTTGGCCACAAACTTGTCTGTAACCCTGTGCTCAACTGCATCAATTGCTCTTTTCTGCAGCTGTGCATAGAGCACATCTACACAGTGCATGATCTTGTAGAACAGGTCTAAAAGGAATAAAAACTTGGGATCTAACAGCATTCGAGAAAACCCTTTAGCTTCTCTAACTGAGATTGTATCAAAATCTCCAGATGTTTCAATTACTTCGAAACACTTCAAAATAAGCTTTTAAATCTTTTCGGAGATCTTGTGAAAAAAGCGGAGGAACCATAAAGATCCGAGAAGACACGCATTGAGGATGCTGCTGACGCAGCCTTTTCCATCACCAGGTTCAATTGATGTGCATAGCAATTAGGGTACACGTCTTGCACTTTCTTACGCACTCCACCAGATGCTCCTCTCATGACACTAGCCCCATCAAATGTCTGTGCAATCAGCCTTACTTTATCTGTGTCACTCTCAGGTGAACAAGTTGGTAGGCCTACACGATTTCGCACTTACACTGTAGCCCTCATCGAGTTGTGCTGCAATATTAGCTTTCCCCAGCATGGCTAATTTGCACAACTCAGATGCTAGCCTCATGTTTTTTGCCTTCTCTGAAAATTTTTTCATGTCACACACACCTACACTAGCCTACTCCAAACATCCCCTTGTCCCCCAGAAGATCGGAAAGCATGGAAAACGTTGGGTTACGGATGTATCCTTGGTTCTGTGAAGCAAAGAAAGGCTGCCAGACGGCTAGCCCAGAGGGCTGGAATATAATCCGCGCATGCGCAAGAATTCTGAGGAAGACTTATATCAAAACATTACCCACGTGAGTGTGTCGCATCACCGAATATAAGCCAGAGCGCGGCACACAGTCGTCCTCATATCCATCCTGAACGCGAAGTCCAGAGTGACGACAAAGTCTGGCAGCCTTTCTTTCCTTCACAGAACCAAGGTTACATCTGTAACCCAACGTTCTGTTTCACTCAAGAAAGGCTGCCAGACGGCTAGCCCAGAGGGCTGGAATACATGTATGTCACAACGTCATGGAGGACGGATCACCCAGCAGAGTTCAATAATGACAGGGCAAAAAAAATTCTTTCAGACTTTTATTGAATGCTGCACACAAGAGCATCCATCTGAAACTCTGTAGGATACTCAGTTAAGAACTCAAAACTGCATTCCCGAAAGATAAGCAGAATGTCACATTTAAGGAGTAGAACCTGGGTGAAGGGTGAAGCCCAGCAAGCTGCTTGGCAAATGCCATTCAAAGGAACTCCTTTTAGGAGAGCCCACGACGTAGCAATACCCCTTGTTGAATGGGCCACTGCCGTTGTAGGGGCAGAGAGCCCCAACAGCTCATAAGCGCACTTAATAGCCCCCACCGGCCAGTGCGACAATCTCTGTTTGGAAATGGCTTTTCCTTGCTGCCCTGCACCATAGCATACAAAAAGTTGATCTGTTACCCGGAAGCTTTGGGTACGATTGACATAACAGAGGAGGGCCCGCACTGGGTACAGACAATTCAATGTTTCATCCTCCTCTGACCCAAAGGGAGGGGGATGAAATGGGTCTAAGGCAACGACCTGGTTCAAGTTCTGGGCTGAGAGGATCTTGGGCACGAAGGCTGGATTAGGGCGCAGCACAATTCCAGCCCCGTCCGGCTTGACATAGAAACAGTCTGTATGCACAGACAAAGCATGGAGTTCTCCAATGCGCTTAGCAGACGTGATAGCCAGTAGGAAAGCTACCTTCAAAGAGAGCCAACTACATCTGCTAAGGGTTCAAATGGAGATTTT
Source organism: Alosa alosa (assembly GCF_017589495.1). Taxonomy (NCBI): domain Eukaryota; kingdom Metazoa; phylum Chordata; class Actinopteri; order Clupeiformes; family Clupeidae; genus Alosa; species Alosa alosa. Next base: position 43,834,613 of record NC_063189.1, on the reverse strand, counting down.
GTCAGTGCCTGTAGGACTACATTAAGTTGCCATGCACTTAATGTAGTCCTTTACAGTGCTAAAACCTGGCTAAAACTCGAGTCAAAACTGTTGCACAAAATGTCTTTGGAGATACAACTTTATGTGTTTGATCCTAGTATCCGAGTAGGAAGAAGAACCGCTTCTTGATCGTTTGTCGGTGAACGTTGGTTAAATAGAATGGTAACAATTGCCTGTCAGCTTAAAATTTCTCCTAAAAGAGGTAAACGTTTGTGACAATGAACGTCATCTTCCTTTCAAGTAATAAACAGTAAACGTTTTAAAATAAAGACCTATTTTTTTACACAGTCAAAAGTCTTTGCAATCTTCCGTCTATATATTTTACTTCACAACACAGGTAAGCACCCTAAATGCAGTTCAGCCACTGACCTAGCCTGCTAATGCTATCGGAATAGATTGTTATGGTTTGAATTCCATGATACTATCATTGAAAGACCACTTGGTCATAGCCCAATATATATATATAGATCTAAATGCAAACACACCTACCTAGCTATATTTTGCTGGAATTGTACCAGAATGCCTACAGAAGCAGAGAATGTGTGCTGCAAGACTTCTCCGGTAATGAGAACTATGGCTTTAAAAGCCTGACATCTGGCAGAGGTTAGCCTACTCAAGTTGTTTTCTGTCACGTATGACAGAAAAAATAGCCTACTATAGGAATCTTATAGTATTTTGGGACTAAATATTACAGTAATCTTATAGGAATACTATAGTATTTGGACATACTATAGGTGCTATAAGACTACTATAGAAAAACTATAGCGGTTACAGGATATTATAGAGTTATTAGTAGTACTTCTACAGTATGTCCCAATTATTCCTATAATAATTATTCCTATAAGATTACTATAATATTTTGTCCCAAATACTATAAGATTCCTATACTACTTTTTCTTAAGGTGATTGCTCATGTGGTTAGAAAAATGGGCAACACCAGTCCCCCTGTTGTCTGTATGACTCTGTACCCAGGATTAGAACCAGTCTGCCTTAGCATAATGAACATTCAACTATGACGACTATGGCCAGAGACTTTCTAATGTGGAGACACAGCACTCAAAAAATACTCCATAGAAATGCATGGGGCTAGTTTGTCACGCCAATATGGCCGTTGTCTACACATATCCCACCCCTTCCTTGGCAAAACGTCGACATGTGAATACATTGAGCCAATCATGTGGTGTGATGTGAATACATTGAGCCAATCATATGTTGTGTTGTGAAGACATTTTCCCAATCATGTGTTGTGAACTCGCCGCTGAAGCAAGATTGGTGGAAACTGATGAAACTCCTAAAACAAATATACAAAACAGGTCAATTTTCAATAAATAACTTTATTATATTTACATACAGTACAGCAGTGGTACTCAAAGTGTGGTCCGCAAGCTATCTCAAGTGTTCCACAAGTAGATGTGGTAAAATATAATAGATGAGTTGTTTGCAATATTGAACCAACTTGTATGTAAATCCAAACAGTTCTGCAACACTGATGTAACCTATGCCAGTTTAAATCATATGAATCCTCTGACACCATAAGCAAGGTGCAAAGACAATAAGCAAGGTGGTTCAGTGAGAAGGCCTATTGTGTATTATACTGTTGAAGTAGGTCTACTGTTTTTTTTTTTTTTTGCTAGGTGGTCCGTGAAACAATGACAAACAGTAATATTGCAGTCTATTAAAATAATGCAAACACAAAACAAGAACATCCAAACTATGCACAGAATTAACAATGTCCTCTTTTTGGCAGACGATGCAGACATCTGGCCTACAGATCCTTTGTAAGATGGTGCTGGGATTATTTAGGGAAAAAGGTCTGAGTTGTTGTTTCGGCTTGTATTGTCCTGGGGATCCGAAGGGACAACACACAAAACACATTCGTTGGCTGTGATGATTCTATTACATTGCTCTTTGATTGCGCTGGGCCATAGGTGGAGCCATCAGGTGTTATTGTGGAGATGTCGCCTTCATCCTCCTCCTCCTCTTGATCAACCCGAGGTCTTCTAGCTGGCCTTGGATGAACAGGCTTGATGGCAGTAGAGGTAGCAGGCCCCCATGCCCATGGTGTATCCGAAGTGCTTGTATCAACACTCATATTTTTCATGAAGTATTCCGTTTGGGTACCTAAAGTAAATAAATGTGTATTACTGTCAAGTGACATTCACTATGTCACACAAAATTGTACTGGCACAATGGAAACAAAAATATTTTAGTGACTGTGGTAAGGTGTATGATGTACTAAGTAGCACACCCACAAGAAGACATTCAGTAATATCAATTCTATCTGTTATGCAATTCATGGGTTTCATCAGGTCCATTTACACAGGGTGTAATTAATCAAGCACCATGCAGTCTGCATTCATAATCGAGGTGCTTGATTTTATACACCTGTGGAAAGTGACCAGATGAAACCCATGAATTGACTTTCCCAAACATTGACGAGCACATAAGAACCTATATTAGCCTACTAGAAAAAGACTTCTAGAAACTAACTAGCACAACAATAAAAGTTAGATCACAAACCTTTGCTTCTAACGTGATGACCTAATGTAGGCTAGAAAGCTGTGTAGCCTGACATCAGGATGTGCTCTGGAAGACATACAAAACACTAAGTAAACAGCAAGTAATCAAACAAAACATCATTGTAGGCCTACAAAGGTCAATGTAATAATGGCAAGAAGACATAAATTAGACTGAAGTGTAAATACCTGAGCTCTAGTGATAGCAACTTAGCCTAATAGTGCACGGGTATTGTGTTTTTGATTTTCCCTGTTTAGACTAGAACAATACCCGTACTTAGTTGAGCATAAGATATTGTTGCTAATATTATTATTTGTGGTTTAACGTTTAGGTTAGAAGATTATAGGTTCAACAAGCTAAATCTCTGGGTAGTGTGGTCAGTTTCTTATGAGTGTAGCTACACCAGGCACTTAACTGAAGCATTCCGTTCGCGTTATGTACTGCAACAATTAGCTTCCAATAGGCCTAATCAATGGAAGTAGCTACTCCTGGCGTGTTAGTGGCCTGTAGGCTACTTTCGGGAAAATAGACCATTCCTCTAATGGATTTTACCAGAGCCCTTCCTATTAGACATTCTCTGATTTTACACATCGCGAACAGAACACTTCAGTTACGTGCCTGGTGTAGCTTCCTGTAATATAGGCTAGCCTAAGCCTAGCTTGTACCCTTTTCATGCATGCTAACGTGAAGAATATGAACATGCTATTTTGTAACAGACGTTACATGTAGGTGGAAAAGTTTGTACTTACAGCCTGTGAGCTGGTGGTCGATCGTCATGACGGTACAGAACCAGGTTTTCAGAACATCTATGCAAAACCACTTTCTAACTGTAGGCTGTGAGTGTGGTCGAAATGATTGGAACACAGAACTAATGTTGCACTACTTTGGTGGTGGTGTTCCAACGATAAATCCGAACCATTTCTTCCTCAACTCTTGTTTCTAAGGCAAGACATGCAACATTGATGTGTTATTGCCACAAATAACACAGGCACAATTTTTTTCCGCCATGTTAGCAACTTGCTGTTAGCTCCTACTAGCTGCAGAGAGACAATCCCCTAGCCGCAAAATCTTCCAGTCTTCCTGTAGGTCAAGGTGGGCGAGGCCATGAATAATCAGTTTCCCTTCGGCGTCATTGGGAAGGGCTCTTTCTGATTCGCTTGTTTTTCCGTGTATTTTCTTTCATTGGCTAATGCGGGCAATGGGGGTAGAAGATCATTTTCACGTGCAGCATGCATACGCTTGAGATCTCTGTCCCCCCTGGTGGTTTATGTAAGCTATTGCTGACATGTTGTCTGTCCGCATGTAACCAAGGTGCAACTCGTTTTGCTGGGGAGCTATGCTGTGGCTGTTCAACAAACAAGGCTAGCGACCGCGTTATGCAAATCCAATATATTTATTTAATACAATATTTAAAAAAAAGGCACAGTCCATAAGTAGAGAAGGCACCAGTTCACAGGTAGGGGGCTATACTGCTGGTGGTGGGCGGGTGCATCCGATCCGAGGAGCAATGGGGAGGGGCGGCCGTTAGTCGAGCGGGCGTCCAGGCAGTCCAAACAATCCAGGCAACCCTTTACGTCACACGCGCACTGCTGGAAGAAAGAGAAAACTGATACTAATAGGCCAAACTGCCATAGCTAGTAAGTGTGGACTACAATTCTCAAGCAGTCAATAGTATTCCTAGGGCAATTTACTGAAGAAAAGAGTCACTGCAACGTCCAAACATAGCACAGCAACATATCAAACTTAAGACGAGGCACACAGTCTTTAAATACACACGGCACGGCACACGAGACACGCGTTGCCACCAGGAGTCTATCAATACATAAAAACTGTTGTCCACAATCCTACGGCAGTCATGGCAGGAAGGCTTAATGGGCATCTGCACGCGGCAACACTGCAGCCCAGGTTGAGGAATGCGAGCACTTAACTTGATGGAGGGCGACCGATGTCGCGCCTCCAGATGATACAGCAAGCAGTGAGTTCGTCCGAGGCAACCTCGACTCCGATCAGGAGCAGACACACAGGAAACTTCACGTCCAATGGATTCTTCTCCACACGCCACCACCGCCCGCGGCTATAACCATTGTGCACCACACTCTACCCCGCTCTCCCGTGTTGTTTTTCTGTCTTCCTCCAAATGAGCTTGTCTTTTATCCGTCACCATGCCGCTTCCCTAATTATCCCCAAATCACCACACCTGTGCCTAGAGAGCCCCGTACCCCTCTATGGCTATCTACAGGTCGCATTACATGCACGACACACACACACACCCAGATTCCTCAGTCGCACCAGACATTGACAGCCCTCACCCGATCACACCGTTACCTCTCATATGCCACATAAATTCACCCGTGACATTCTCCCCCAGAGTGAATGGGTTCTTGTCCCAAGAACCTCCCTTTAGCGTCTATACCTCTCAGGTGGTTTACCCCTGTTGGCCCTCTCCGAGTGGCGAACCACCGACGGCTGTGGGGCCATTGGGTGAGGCAGACCCAGTTGTGAGGCGGCCGGTCGAAGGGTCTCTGGCTGCTGGGCGGCCGGCTGGGGGACCTCGGGCTGCTGGGCGGCCGGCTGGGGGACCTCGGGCTGCTGGTCGGCCGGCTGGGGGACCTCGGGCTGCTGGGCGGCCGGCTGGGGGACTGGAGTAGCTGACGTACCAATTATTCCCGGGAAGAATTCCCAGTCGGGAGATGGGATAGTAGCTGTGGTGCGTCGCTCCTCAGTGTCAATAGTGGAGTACAGCAAACAAGGCCGCAGTTGGTTCCGATGGAGGACGCGCATTGGACCGTCACACGCCTTCTGGTCTCACTTTATAAACAGGGTGACCAGGCTGGGTTTGTCCCACTATCACATATGGCTGACTCTCCCATCGATCCTGCAGTTTTCCCTGCCCTTGTCTTTTTCTATTTAGAATTAACACCCGTTCCCCTGGCAACAAAGGCGCATCCTTGGCAGTCAGGTCATACAATCTCTTATTCTTATCAGCCGCTTTGTTGATATTATCTAAAGCTTTAGCATAGGCATAGGCTAACTGCTGTTGGTGTCGCATTACCCACTCTGCCGTGTCCCTCCAACAGTGGTGGCCACTGCCCCGGCCATTTCAACAGGTAACTCCACGCGGTCGCCCAAACATAAGGTATGTCGGCAAGGCACTCGTGGATGTGTGAATGCTATTGTTGTATGCTTGGGTCAACAACGGCAAATATTCTGTCCACTTAGTCTGTTGGTCTTGCTCTAGAGTGCCCAAAAGATTCAAAAGAGTCTGGTTAAATCTTTCACACCCCCCATTCCCTTGGCGGGTGATAGGGGTAGTGCGGGTTTTTTGCAACCATACAGGCTTAAAAGAGTTCAGTAAACAATTCGACTGGAAAGTTAGCCCCTTGGTCAGAATGAATTGTCTCTGGACAACCAAACGGTTGGATGACATGCGTCCAAAGAGCCCGTGCCGTTACAAGGGCTGTTTGATTGGCTGTAGGAACTGCCCAGGCAAACTTGGTAAACAAGTCTGTCATTACTAGTATATTCTGGTAACGGTCAGTTGGTCTACTGAGTGTCAGATAGTCTATTGCCAGAATCTGTAAAGGTGCATGGGGGATAATAGGTACAAGAGGAGCCTTACCTTCTGGCCTTGCCTTTTGCAACACACACCGCGGGCACGTTTGTATCCAGCCCCGCACCGTCTCTTCCATATTGGACCAATATAAATTCCTCCGAAGGAGGTATAAGGTCCTCTCTAGCCCCTGATGACCCGTATGATAATGGAAAGCCTCCCATAGAGAGTATGCGTGTGCAGAGGGGACGACGATTTGTGTGCAAAATTCGAGGGAATGGGGATCTTGGACCCCCCTACAGATAACACCCTCACGCACCTCCAGCCTACTCCATTGGCTAAAGAGACGTTGCACCTCGGGGCCCAGTTTCTTCCTTCCTTCCCCCTTTGGTAATCTACCCTCCCCCAGGCTACGGGCGATGATTTGCAAGACTCTGTCTTTCCCTTGCAGCTCTCTCCATCGGCCAGGATCCCAACCCCAACCCGGTGGATGACACAACTCCCCCGCATGCACCCCTACCGCACTAACCAAGAGTTCATCATCTGATATAACGGGGGCCGTACTAGTGGAGGGGACAAGCTGGCTATCCGGCAACCGTGACAGCACATCCGCATTAACATGCTCTTTCCCAGGTCGGTGTGTGATTGTGTAGTCAAAACTGGCCAACTGTGCTACCCACCTTTGCTCCACTGAGCCCAACTTAGCTGAGGGTAAATGCACTAAAGGGCTATTATCAGTCACTACCACAATACGAGCTCCCCAAACAAAATCTTTAAACTTCTCAACGAGGGCCCATTTTAGTGCGAGTAGCTCGAGTTTAAATGAACTGTAGTTTGCATCGTTGCGCTCCGTGGGGTGGAGGCTTCTACTTGCGTACGCTATTACGCGTTCCAGGCCATCTTGCTGTTGGGCCAATACCGCTCCCAAGCCATGGTTGCTAGCGTCCGTATACAAGATAAAAGGCAGTTCGAAATTAGCATAGGCCAGTACAGGTGCTTCAAGTAAATGTTGTTTCAGCTGTTGAAACGCTAGCTCACAAACAGGTGTCCAGTGTATAGGAGGTGAAGACCGCCCGCGGCTATGGCTGGTACCCACTAGCAGTGCGTTAAGGGGCCTTGCTATTTTAGCAAAGTCTTTAATAAACCTCCTATAATAGCCAGCAAAACCTAAGAAGGCCCTGACTTGTCGAACGGTTGTAGGGGCTTTCCAGTCTTGCACAACTGCTATCTTTTCAGGGTCTGGTGCTACACCTTTTTGGCTAACAACATGTCCAAGAAATTTTACTTGTCGACGGAAGAGCTGGCATTTATCAAGACGCAATTTGAGCCCATAGTGCCCAATGGCCTGAAAGATTTTCTCAAGATCTTTCAAATGAGTAGCAAAATCCTTCGAGTAACAAATCACATCGTCCAGATACACTAATGCGGATTCAGTTAATTGTTACCTAGGCAACGTTGCATCAGTCTTTGAAATGTTGCTGGTGCGTTAGTTAACCCAAATGGCATCCTCTCGAACTCAAAGAGTCCGAAAGGCGTGGTAAAGGCGGTTTTCTCACGATCACACTCCTCTACCTCCACCTGCCAGTATCCACTGGCAAGGTCGAGGGGTGGAATAGAACTCGGCAGCATTCAAATTAGTCAATGACTCTTCTACCGGGGCAAGGGGAAAGCATCGCATGTGTCACACTGTTCAATTTTCTGTAGTCCACACAGAAGCCATGCCCCACATTTCTTTTCGACGAGAACAATAGGGGCTGCCCATGGGCTACAGCTTCCTAACAACCCCACTCTGTAGCATTCCTTGCAGTAACAAGCGAAGTTCTTTATACAGGGTTGGGGGCACTGGCCTATACCTCTCACGCATCGGAACAGCGCTTCCTGTTGGGATGTGATGTTTTACAACTGTAGTCCTACCATAGTCCTCAGCATGTTGAGAAAAAATGTGTTGCCACTTAGTCACAAACTGTTGAAGCTGCTGCTGTTGTGTAGGGTTCAAGCCCTCCCCCTGTAACCCAGTGACCTTGACTTCTGTGACCCCGTCTTGTTGTTCCTGTGCTAACTGCACCACCTGGACCTCAACAACATCCTGACTCACCATTTGTAAGGAAATATCCTCCCCATTTCTGATATCCTCTGGATCGATGGCTGAGATGACAGCCAAACGCTGTAGGCGCTTTAGTGTCACAGGGTGGCGATGCACGTTACGCACCCTCACGGGAACCCTCCCCCGCCGGATAGTACCCACAGTCCTTGCCACCTCTAAGCCCCCAATCTCCCCTGTTGGCTCAATCACGACGGGACAATTCTGTAGGGGGGCGACGTTGTTGACCTTTGCCCACACTAAGGCCTCAGCCTGGGCGGGAATAGTGACATTATAATTATACGCCAGTCTGGCTGTACGAGGTTTGGCCCGTTGAACAGTAGTAGCACGGATCCTATTACAATCTGCAAAGGCTATAGCCCATTCCTTGCCCAGGGAATGAAGCGGTGGGGTGTAAGCAGAGGTGTTCGGGCGGCTGAACAATCCCTGCCAGCAGGCGGATATTACATTCATCCCTAGGATGGCCTTCCTAACCCCAAGACAATCATCCTTAACAACCACCACCCCCCTAGAGGGCACCTTCGTTTCCCCAATCTGAAAGTCCATCATCATATATCCAACATATGGAATGTGCAACCCATTCGCTGCCTGCAGAGTGAGCCATGACAGGTTATCAGTACAGGGTTTTTCATGCTCCCAAAAAAGTTCTTTACAAAAGGGTCTCACTAAACAGGGTGACTTGGGATCCTGTGTCCAGCAGGCATTGGACATCCTTCCCATCAGCTTTACAGTCACTAAAAGGGCAAGAACCCGCTACCCAGGCCCTGCTATGAAGTGCACAGGGGTCATGTTGGAAATGCCCAGCCACTTGACCCGCAGTGACTGGTGCACCTAAAAACCCTGCTGGCTGTCTTTGGGGGGGCAGTGCCTACTAACATGTCCAGATTCCCCACACTGATTACAGATGGGTTTGCCTTGGGCATCCCATTGGTACCTGGCCTGTGGTGGAGGAGTTTGGGAGCCAGGGGGGCAACGGTGCCGCCTTCGCCATGTGCCATCTGAGTATGCCCGCCTCTATGTGGTGCCCTAAATGGTGGTGCCTGGTCGTTCCTAAGTTCATCTATCAAAGTCTTAGTCATAACACTCATCTGTTCTCGGACCTCCTTTAAAATTTAGGCCTTAAACGCCTGTTTCCAATCACTAGATGCATCAGAGGATGCGACTCACCGCCAGGCAGGAAGTCGTGGAGGCCACCCGTCGTTCTGCTCCTCTTCCAGGGCCAGCCTCCTTCCACACACATCCCAAGAAATGAAAGGCCTTGGTTCCTCCTCACCTGTTGTCTTAACTCTCGCCTCACATGGTCGTCCTTAGGCCCATGATGAACTGGTCGCAAGAAAAACAGGATCCTCATTGGCTAGGACCGTCTCCGCCGCTTCTTTCAACCTTTGAAAACAGTTCACTAAAGTGGGAGCGAGAAAGATTTAAGGGATTGGCCAGACTCCTGCCTACAGTTGAAAACTGGGTTCAAGAGAGCTGCAATGGAAGTATTCTCCTGTATAGCCTAGCTAGTGCAGCAAAAATTTTAGTTGGAGGTTCTATCTGTTGCATCCAACGTCAACATTTCCCTTCTAGCTTCCCCTCTAGATTACTGACACCTAAGCCAGCTTTCTGCTGTTCATTGCGCCTGCAGGCTTAACATATTCTCTAACTGTTGTTTCCAGTCCCTGAATTTGAGCTCAGAACCAACACCACTAAACTTTTGTGACCATGGGGCACCCATGAAAACTGGCATCATGACCTGTGAGGGTCCCTGCCCTAGCCCTCCGTCCCCTGCACGCGTGGAACAAACACAGCTCCCACCCAGAGAAAAAACACCCTGCGACAGCCAAATGTAACCAAGGTGCAACTCGTTTTTGCTGGGGAGCTATGCTGTGGCTGTTCAACAAACAAGGCTAGCTGACCGCTATGCAAATCCACAATATATTTATTTAATACAATATTTAAAAAAAAGGCACAGTCCATAAGTAGAGAGAAGGCACCAGTTCACAGGTAGGGGGCTATACTGCTGGTGGTGGGCGGGTGCATCCGATCCGAGGAGCAAGGGGGAGGGGCGGCCGTTAGTCGAGCGGGCATCCAGGCAGTCCAAACAATCCAGGCAACCCTTACCACACGGCGCACTGCTGGAAGAAAAAGAGAAACTGATACCATTAGGCCAAACTGCCATAGCTAGTAAGTGTGGACTACAATTCTCAAGCAGTCAATAGTATTCCTAGGGCAATTTACTGAAGAAAAGAGTCACTGCAACGCCCAAACATAGCACAGCAACATATCAAACTTAAGACGCAGGCACACAGTCTTTAAATACACACGGCACGGGTACACGACACGACAGCGTTGCCACCAGGAGTCTATCAATACATAAAAACTGTTGTCCCACAATCCTACCGGCAGTCATGGCAGGAAGGTTAATGGGCATCTGCACGCCGCAACACTGCAGCTCAGGTTGAGGAATGCGAAAGACTTATCTTGATGGAGGGCGACCGATGTCGCTACCCAGATGATACAGCAAGCAGTGAGTTCGTCCGAGGCAACCTCGTGGGACTCGATCAGGAGCAGACACACAGGAAACTTCACGCCCAATGGATTCTTTTTCTCCACACGCCACCACCACCGCGGCTATAACCATTGTGCACCACACTCTACCCCGCCTCCCGTGTTGTTTTTCTGTCTTCCTCCAAATGAGCTTTGTTTTTATCCGTCACCATGCAGCGCCCCTAATTATCCCCAAATCACCACACCTGTGCCTAGAGAGCCCCGTACCCCCTATGGCTATCTACAGGTCGCATTGCATCCACGACACACACACACACACCCAGATTCCTCAGTCGCATCCAGACATTGACAGCCCTCACCCGATCACATCCGTTACCTCCTCATATGCCCACATAAATTCACCCGTGACACGCACTAGTACATGTTTGTTCTGTAGGGCCGGCAGGAAATGGCAGAGAGATAGGTAGACTGTCCTTAATTCCAGAACATTGATGTGGGCGGAGTCCCATGGAGGATACCACACTCCCTGAGCTCCCACACCGTTCAACACTGCCCCAAAACCTGAAAGGGAAGCATCGGTGGTTAAGACCTTGCGTCGGCAGACCCTGCCTAGCTGAACTCCTCTGCTCAGATTTTTGGGTGTATTCTACCAGTGGAGAGCCCTTAAGCAGCTCGATGTTATCAGAATGGATTTGTTCCGATCTCTCACTGGGTGGAGTGCCCTGGACAAGTACCATCTCTGTATTGGTCTCATATGCAACAGGCCGAGACGAACCACCTGAGAGGCCGCCGCCATCAGGCCCAGAAGCCTCTGGCAATGGTGGGACCGAACACTGCTTCGACCCGAGAAGTGAGAAAGGCATTGAGATAAATTGACAATCCTCTGGTCCGACAGACTTGCTGACATGGACACAGAGTCCAGATTTACCCCAAGGAAGACGATTCGTTGTGACGGATTCATCTGACTCTTCTCTATATTGAGAGACAGGCCTAGCTGCTGCAAGTGGGCTACCACCACTGCTGTGTCCGACATGGCGTGCTGACTTGATGGTGAACAAATCAGCCAGTCGTCCAAACACTCGCATGACCACTCGCATGACCCCACCCGGGTCGTGGGCACTTTGGCGGCGGGGGTCTAGGCAACAGCTGCTCCCACTGTTTCTTGGACTCCCTCGACTCCTTAGCTCTGTGAAGCATTTCAACTGCACCAGGCCCAAAGGTAAAGCCAGGACTGAGGGGCAGCTTCATCAGAGTATTTCTGTCAGGCTCTGGGAGCTTTGACTGAGCCAGCCACAGATGTTGCCGAGCCATCCACAAAGACGCAATGGAACGCCCGCTGGAGTGTGCTGCTCCTCTAGCAAGGTGCACCAACACCTCTGAAACTCTCTTTAGCTCATTTACCACCTCTTGTGCGGGGGCAGCCGAGAGGTCCTCTATAAGCTCCATTTGATACTGCGCCAGAACAGATGTAGTGTTCATAAGGCGTGCACCAAAGGCTGTATTGTAAAATGTCCTCTTAAGCCATTTGTCAGTCGTGTGACACTGCTTATTTGGACATGACGGATCTTTCCCCACGAGGGCTGTAGGCGGGAGTACAAGAGAAGCTATGGAATCCTCCATTGCTGGGTATGCACCAAAACCTACCTCATCCGCTCCATTGATGTTGGCAAACTGTGCCCATTGCCTCATGGGTGGGGTGGCAGCTTCAGGGTGCTGCCACACAGATGTAATTTCTCTGACAAAATCAGGTAGCACAGGGAGAGAAGATGGTGCACTTGTGGCATCTCTTGCCCTGTCAAACTGAGACGGTGGGGCCTGCGTCGTAGCTGGCATCTCCACCTTAATGCGCCTAGCAGCTCTGCCCATTAGTGCAATGAACTCATCACCAGAGAGTGCAGCAGAATTGTCAGAAGGCACAGAGGATGAGCTGTGGTCAGAGCTCAGATCCGAAGGATGAGGGGATGTTGCAGCTCGGTTGCCAATGTAATCGTCTTCAAGGTTATCGGATGCAATCAGCGAAACACCTTCAAAGTCATCAGTAGCCTCCCGAGGGGGAGGCCAGGGAGATCAAGAAGCACCTGCAGAATGCTCATCTGGGGCGGCTGGGCGGACAGTCAGTTGCTGCATCATCCACTGCTGGTTCACAGCCAGAGATGACACCTCTTTAGCCAAAGGGTACGTTCAGACTTAGTGTCTTTTTCTGACAAAAGAAGTTATGCAGACCGCTTTTTCATTTTGAAAAAAAAATCTGCCAGCGTTCTTGTTCCAAAAAGCAGCCGGAAGCGTCTTTTTGCGATAGACAAAGTGACTAACGTTACATGTGGGTACCAAATGTTGCGGAAGAGAAAACTCACGTTGGCTATTGCTTTTGGTATGTTATGGTAACGTTGTGAAGTCATGTCAAACAATTCCCTATGCTCAGACACTAAAACGAGTCTCTCGACCGGTGTTCTGTCACCTTCTACATTTTTTACTTGTTGTCATGGGAAACCACAGGTCTCGGTAATCTGCTTGTGATTGGTCATCCGTAAAAAAGACAGCATGACGTATGGCGTTTTTCCGCTAGAAGTTGAACATTTCTCAACTTCTGAGCTGCAGAAAAGACGGTTGTAGTCACGCTTTTAAAAAAGAAGCCAACGAATTTTTTTGAAAACACGGTCTACTCCATAGGGTTATAATGTAAAACGGACGCCGGCAGCTGAGAAAAAAACGCTTAGTCTGAACGTACCCAAAGAAGTCATTGTAGTGGCCAGAGCCTCATATGTATCATGCTTCCTTTTCCTGTGTTTCTTAACAGAGGGGGGTGGAGCAGACTCCTTTTCTTCACCGACTTTGTTCTCAAGTGAAGCTGCTTGTGGGGAACGTTGTGAACCCACCTCAGAAGATGCCCTTGACGACACAGATCCATTGTCACCAGCAACCTTGTTCACCCGGCTTGACAGGGTGCGAGTGGAGAATGGGGCACAGCTTGGACAGCTGGACGGGTCTGCCCTTGAGGCGACAGCATGCTCCGGACCAAGACACACCACACAGAGGGTATGGCTGTCCTCTATTGGCAATTTACCATTGCAGTTCGTGCAATTGTAAAAGCCAGGCATGGTAAGAGAGGAGTAATACCACTAAGTTACAATGAACTTAATAGCCACATGCAATGGTATCAGTGTGCACTTATCTGCAACAAGCACAGATGCAGTGGTACCAGACGTGGTACCAACAACTCTCACCGTGGTACCAGAGATGGCGCCGATAATAGCAACGGTACCAGAGACAGTCACCTCAGAGTCTGTGGTACCAGCAGCCACAAGGCACAGATATTGAGCTTGTAGCAGCCTATGAGAGATATAGTCAGAGAGATTTTCTCTAGCTACTCTCTACCTCCCTTAAGCAATTAGGCGAGTGACTCACTCGATAGAGTGAGAGTCGCAACAATAAAATGCTGGGATCAGTCTGGTACCAGTGACCACAAGACACAGATATTGAGCCTGTAGCCACCTCTAGCTCTATACCTCCCCTACAGCTGAAAAGACTAGTCTATTATACTCCTATATAACTCGTACAATCTAGCAAGCTAATATCAACATCAAGTAGTATGCCAACCTACACAATCACTGGCGAGTGACTCACTCGATAGAGTAAGAGTCGCGGACAAATGGGGAGATAAAAGACTTTTCTTATTATTAGTAGCTGCAGCTACCTCAAAAAAACAGTAAGCACAGTAATCCTAGCTAGCGTGATAGCCTGGAAAGGGGTAATTTACCAGCTTTCAGACAAAGTCAGTAGGCACTTCGCACTAACTGAATTATAGAAATATGTCTTACCTTATCAGATCGCGTGAGGGATTAAAGAGAACGACTGTGTGCCACGCTCTGGCTTATGTTCAGTGACGCGACACACTCACGTGGGTAATGTTTTAATATAAGTCTTCCTCAGAATTCTCGCGCATGCGCGGATTATATTCCAGCCCTCTGGGCTAGCCGTCTGGCAGCCTTTCTTGAGTGAAACAGAACAGAACATTTTATTGCGTTTAGGACAACCAGAGCTTCTGATCAGACATATGGCCTACCACGAACGTGAAAATGTCCGATTAAATGACCGACTCTTGTCCTTTGTTTGTTGGTATACGATGTTAATGTCGGGCTGATTAGGTCCTAGGTCTTTGATAGCGAATTTAACTACAAACTCAAGTCTTTCGAATGAGTTCTTTAAGAGAAACTCCACACTATTCCACACACGCTGTTCACTCGCCATTTTTCAACTGTCTGTCTGACAGTACAGGCAGGTTAGAAATTAAAAAAGCCTGCCTCGAATTTCCAAAAGACCCCAGCCATAATTTGAGGATTTACACTATAAGCAAGTAGCCTGGATTATTTTATGATGGTTGTTAGTAGACAAACTGGCTTCAGATATCCAACAGAGTGAATATGAGATTGTGCAGTCTTACACTGTAGACGGCTGTGGTTAGTGATGTGATGCTGTTAATGGGGAGTTTTACATAGTTAGTGTAAACCCTATAGGTTATTATTTATTTAGGTACCTATAAGGCTTTTTTTCCTCATCAAAAGTGAGGGGGACAACGGCCGTCTCTTCAGCACTGCGGGGGACACGTCCCCCACATCCCCCGTGCCTCATGCGCCCTTGATCCAGGGGGATACCTGTCCTATCCTCTGACAGAGACACACACACATGCTGTCACGTTGGCCAACCGTGGGCGTCCCGGCAAAGACAAACCATCAGCGTCAGAGTTCCACGGGGTCGCACGGCCGAGTGAGCGGGAGGGGAATGGGGAAACGGGGATTGAGAGTTGCTCACGCTTGTCGTCAGGAATGGAGGATGAGGATGGAGCTCTGCCTGACAGTGGTCATCCATCTCCCCCTCAGCGTTCCAGTGGGGGTGCGGTAGCCACAAGAGCGACTGTAATTACACCGACACACTTTTCACTCCGACTCCCTTTCCAAACCGAAGAGCGTTACGCGCTGTCATTGAATATCCTCTTCTCCCCCCATTGCCCAAACTCTGGTAGAAGACTTGTACATGTAGTTCCCAGACCCCATCTCAATGAGATGAGGTTTGGCGTTAGCCAGGCTACAGTATACCTAGAAATGGATGGAGCCGATAGCAATAAATAACCAATAAGTAAGTCTGTGGTTGACTGTTAGCCCTCCCTAGCACATTATGTGCATGTGTGTGTGTGAGAGAGGTGTGAGTGTGTGTGCGGGTGGTGTGTGTGTGGGGGGGGGGGTGTGTTTGTGTGTGAGAGAGAGAGAAACAGAGAGAGAGAGGGGTGTGTGTGTGTGTGTGTGTTATTAGTGTGCTTGGTCTTTTCTGTTGGCCTAATGTTCTACATCACTTTATCCATTAGTCCTTCACCCTTGCTTGTCCTTATTTCATTGCATCTTCAGCCACACCAACTGTTCCCCAGGCAACACTCTTTTTCGTTTCTCCAAGGAGTGTTAAACAAACGGTGTGTGCGGGCGTGTGTGCTTGTAGGGGTGTGTATGGAGTCCCTGTCAGTGTGTATGTATGTGTATGTGTACACGCGTGTGTGAGCATGTGTGTCTTTCTGTCTATGCACTCATTACAAGCACAGATGGTGAGCTGTATCATCACGTCCTGCATCTTTTACAGTTGCTTGATGGCTCCTGATTAAAATGACACGTAAGAATGATTGCCTTTAAGCAGGTTGACCCACACTGATTTTCTGCTCATGGATGGCTATTGTGTTCCAAAAATATGTTCAGTAAAAATGTTTATTATGTTTATAATGTATAAAAATTTATAAAAACTGAAATATCAAAATTGAGCTTGATATCTATTGAAATGTCACGCCAAATAGTAAAAGAAAATCCCTCCAAAGCATAGAATAGTGATTTTGTTTTACTGAGTCTATCTAATAAGCGTCTAGCTCTGGGTTTTGTAAAGTTGCCATCTTGCCCGTTGTTATAGGTGCTGTATAAATACTATTGAATTGAGTTTGAATACACTAAAAAACGTATGTCAATCACAACACGAGTAGGTCAATCACAACGAGATATGGTTATGACTATTGCTGTGTTGTAACTGTTATCTCTAATGTATAGTTTAAGGCTTATCTAAACTAATGTATAGTTTAAATTATTGTAACAACCTGCAAAGTTGTCTCAGAATGGTTTTTATTGGTTTCACACCAAAACACACGAACACATAATACCGGGCCAGACCCGGCCCTTATGCCCCAGCACTAAACATCTATTTGAGGCTGTATCTAAAACACACACTAGTTAGACCCGGTTATGAACACTGTAACCAACTATAAACATAAACACGACAGACAGGACATACAACATTGTCAACCCGCATGGTTTAGAACATGAACATTACACACATACACACACACTGCACAGCATCTTGGGAGCACAGTCATAACCAGCTAGGCTCAGTTCATTACATTATCTATAAAAAAAAAAAAAAAAAAAAAAAAATAATAATAATAATAATAATAATATATATATATATATATATATATATATATATATATATATATGCGACCTTTAAACTCCGCCAGTCTTTTTCTGCTGCTCAGGACCCCTTTTGTTGTTGTTGTTCAGCTTCTAAGGAAGGAAAAAAAACAACAAGCATGAACACAGCCAATGATGTCCTTTTATGACTACGGTGTAATCCATTTTCGGCTCCAATGAACTACTCTGACCACCGATGCAGTTTCTTGTCATCCTTTGTTCCTAGAGAGACCAATGCCCCACCAGGAAGAAAAAAGGGGTCCTCAGTGGCTGCTTCATCCTATCACAGGAGAAAGGCTCTGCATTGCACAGAGAGAGATGAGGGCACACCATGAAAGGACATGCACACAACACATCTCAAGGTCTTCAACTTCACGATTCAGCAACTCACTGTCCAAGGTTGCTCTCACCGGCATTTGTGCGCACTTGTTGCCAAGGTGATCTGGATGTTATAGTCTACCACTGAGAAAGGTGTATAGGGCAAGTATATGTGGTTTCTGTATGTGTAGCCTAGTGTGTAAACCTACTTTTTCTTTTTTCTCTCTCCTTTCCTCTCTCTTTTCTTTCAAATCATACAGCCATTCTGTGCAAGTAAACAGTGTACAAATATATACATGTACCACTCTGTGTGATATGAAGCATTCACCTGTTTTGTCTTTACATCACTTGTGCCTCCCTGCACTTACAGGCCAGCTGAATGGGGGAGTCATTAAAAGAACAGATTGCCATTTCAGATATCTGAATAATTGATATACTGCTACACCATACAGTGTTCTTGGCCTTTGTATTAGAAACTCATAATCGAAGGCAGGGGGAATGAGAGGCAAATGTATTTGAAGTCTGTGTGCGTCGATCTGTGCACTGGTCCAGAGAAAACTTTCCTAGGCCTTGCCCTTTAAGCAAGTACAATTTCACAAAGTACACAGAGATTGAAATGTCCATGCGAGTAACAGGCCCTCTACATCTTCTCATCAGTAAAGGAATCACCATAGCAATGGGCCTGCTCTCAGCTGACTCAGTGTAGTATGCTTGTCATTTCCCATCTAGTCATTCCTTAGTCAGGATGGACTCGTTTGTACTTAATAATTCACTTGACTTGAAGCATGTTGTGAATAATCTATAAATCAATTATCAGGCAAAATGGTCCCAGTACTCCGTATTTCCTCCAGGATGAGTCTGGGTTTAGAAAAGGCTTTTTGACATTGACCTTGGGGCAATGAGAATGGTAATGTCTACATCAGCACAAGGTACTGACAAGTGTAAAGTAGGAAAATATTATGGGT
Source organism: Alosa alosa (assembly GCF_017589495.1). Classification (NCBI taxonomy): domain Eukaryota; kingdom Metazoa; phylum Chordata; class Actinopteri; order Clupeiformes; family Clupeidae; genus Alosa; species Alosa alosa. The sequence continues at coordinate 43,816,136 of NC_063189.1, read as the reverse complement.
TGAATATCAAAGGTGCCATAGAATGGATGAACAGAGTATTTAATCTTGTTCTGTGATGTTAACACAGAAGGTATGCATGTATTAAGACGGCCCATTTTAGAAATAAAATGCCCTTTATGCCTTTCTGGCATCCACATGAATAATTAAGCGAGCTTTATGCTGATTGGCAACCCCCTATTCCCCCATATTTTTACGCCAATGAACATAACTGTATGCTACCAGAGCCTGTTTACTGGAATGATAGATAGATAGACCCATTGAGCCCATAACTCTTGAGCCATGTTTGTTTCGGAAAAAGAAAAGAAATTACTGTAGATATTGAGGAAGAGCCAGTCAAAATGACCAAAGTGGTGCAAGCTGAACTCTCTTTCTGCGTCAGTTTTGTTTGCTACGGCACTGCTGTATGGTCGTCTGATTAGGCTTTACCTCTTTAGTGTAGGTCTTAAAGTCTATGTCAGCCGCTGAGCAAAGCCTGCTCAAAATTGTCCAAGGTTTGAGTAACAGTCTGGGGTGAAATAGTTAGAGCAAACGGTCATTTGAGGGTTGAAGTCTTATGTTATTGTGGATTGTGAAGTCTTGTGTTATATACAGTATAAACATCAACAATGCCTGTGGTAGACAGTTCAGTTCTTTGGGAAGGGTATGCAAAGTGCCGACATTCCCTGTACAACCTGAGGGATTAGCACCCGTAGTCAGCCATTTTACTCTTGCTGATAAACTTTCGGCATTTCCTACTTCCTAATTCCTGCAGCTGAGCTATGTGGGCTGGTGTAGATACATTTTGGGGGTGTACCCAAAGTGCTGATGCGATGGGTTACAAAACATCAAAGCTTTGTTGAAATTGGATTGTTTTACCTGAAAAATATTTAACGAAGGAAAGGTAAACACAGTTTTGAATTCTATGACCCCTTTAAGGAAGACAGTCAGACCTAATGGAAGGAATGTGCCTTTAACTTTGACAAAAGACTGACGTCAGAAATAACTTGCAGAGGTATTTATAGCAATAGTTGCACTACTTGGAGAATGGGCATCCCTATGGGAAGGAGCCTTTAGGTCTGGTATGGGGTGTGCCACATTCCCTGTGTGTGTCGGTTCACAGCGAGAGTGACGCTCTGCAGAGACTGGCATCGGCTGTCCTCTGGAGCCCACTGACGTGGGTGAGTGGGGAGAACCCAGGGCTCTCATTTTCTCTCCCACTAATGAGGCTCCAGGGAGCCATGAGGGAATCCAGTCCTTCCCCCAGTCGAGAGCACAGGATGGGAGCAGGCGCGTAATGAGGAACACATCTCCAACACCTGGCTGAAAGGGAACATCCAGACGAGCAGATGTCCCACCGGAATCGGTTCAATGTTCAGTGCAGGTAAAAATGTCCATACTCATCGAGAATGGTAATTGTGTCCACGTGATCTTTCTCTCTCCCTCCCTTTGGGGTCTACTTAGAAATTCCTTCAGTTCGTCCTGGAAACAGGCTAGTTAGTCTTTGTGGTGAGGGGGAGCTTCACTCCACCCTTGTCAAGCATGTCCACATGTGCAAAGCCACTGACAGGGAGAGCCATTAAAGAAGAATACATTTTCTCATCGGTCTGGCATGTTTCATTGACCATGCTGACACAAGCCGAGTTTCAGCTTGGCGACTTTCATGCGTCAGTAATCAGTCTCACAATAAAATTGGCTGATATCATTCCAAGTTCAGGACACAAAAGCAGTGATTATATTAGTGTGATTCCCATGTTCTATCTAGGAAACCCCATGGGACACAATAATGTTTTTCAAGGGGATTGACAGAATGTATCTCTTCACTTCTGGTACAATATATAATGAAATATATTATATATGATATATGAACAAACCTGAGACAGATTCAGATCCTTTTTCTCTTTGCGTCTTACATCTAAGGACATGACCAAATCCCCAGCAAATCCATGAAATAACTGCCCTTTAAAAATAAAAATCTGCATGCCTCTATGGGAATACTGTAGGGGTGCCAATACTTATGACCCCTGTATTTTAAGGAAGAACATTTATTTATTTGTGATACATTATTCATTCACAAAGAAAATTGGTGTCCTTAAATGTTGGATATTTCCTCATTCTTTTACTTAAGGCATTAAGTTCATATCAGTATCAATTTCCAAAAGATGATTTTATATTCCTCTTTTTAGTCAACTTAAGCATGGGTGCCAACACTTTTGACCATCACTGTGGTCAACAACTGCTGAGG